>NC_083473.1:1198779-1247731 GCF_030014155.1 Tachysurus vachellii | reverse complement strand
CTTGAGAGGAACCAGACTCAAAGGGGAACCCATCCTCATATGGGTGACATTGGAGGGTGTGATTTTTTTTTATTTATATATATATATATATATATATATATATATATATATATATATATATATATATACACATACGTGTATATATATATATACGTATATATATATACGTATATATATATACGTATATATATATATATATACGTATATATATATACGTATATATATATATATATAGTGACGACGGAGCATGCACCGCCGTCCCACACAGCCAAGATACCGCTCCTGGCCCCCAAAAAGCACTAAAAAGGCGGCGATTAAGCACCGTGGACAGCACCGCTGAGAAAGCGCTAAAAAGGATTCAGCGTGCAAGGTGGGGCAGCAGAATTCCCGCCGAAAAGCTGAGAGCCAATCAGGAGCGCCGCTGTAGCACTCACCCTCTGGCTGTGCAACACACGGGAGAGCCAGGCTCAGCGGCTACCGGGAGGAAAGGGGGGCGTGCCTAATGGAACGAATAGACGTTATCCCTTTGGCATTCTTTTCAAGGACCTCCCGCGGATCCAGAGCTTCAGATCGCCGATCCAGCCCATGGTATACTCCTGGAGAAGGACTGTTTCCCCTGGTCACAGCGCTCCCCCCTTCTGCTGTCTGGAATTGGAGCCGGGATCTCTTCCCAAGCGCCGCAAAGGAAGGAACTGATTATTATATTCTTTCTCATTTACCTTTTGCTGCATTAAAATTGCACCAACCTGGGAGGAATAATAAAATCACGACCTTGCTTGCCTTAATCCCGTCTCTATGCTTGTTCCTTTGTGTCCCAATCCCTCTAAGTGCGCTACACTGGTGGAGAATGCGGGCACAGGACACAGAGGAAGCTCCCAGACCTACAATGGAGCAGGTCTTACAATGTGTTTTGCAGACCAGACTCCATCAGCAGGAGGTGACCAAAATGGCCGCCGGCCCAGAGCCCGCTCGTAAGATGGCCACCGCCCCAGAGCCCGCTCGCAAGATGGCCGCCACCCCAGAGCCCGCTCGCAAGATGGCCGCCGCCCCAGAGCCCGCTCGCAAGATGGCCGCCGCCCCAGAGCCCGCTCGCAAGATGGCCGCCGCCCCAGAGCCCGCTCGCAAGATGGCCGCCGCCCCAGAGCCCGCTCGCAAGATGGCCGTCGCCCCAGAGCCCGCTCACAAGATGGCCGCCGCCAAAGAGCCCGCTTGCAAGATGGCCGCCGCCCCTGAGCCCGCTCGCAAGATGGCCGCCGCCCCAGAGCCCGCTCGCAAGATGGCCGCCGCCCCGGAGTGGCAGAGATTTTCCCCACCCTCCCTCCCATTCTGGGTTTTGGATGCGCGGACCAGGCCGCGGTTTGTCGGGGGTTGCACTCGGCCCCTCTGCTCGGCCGTGGACGTCACGCGGCCCTTCGGCTCGGCCGCGGACGTCGCTCGGCCCTCTCTGGCTGCGCCGCCGCGTGCCTTGCCGTGTGCCTTGCTCCCCCCCGCTGGCCTCGCCGTGGGCCTTGCTCCCCCCTGCTGGCCTCGCCGTGGGCCTTGCTCCCCCCTGCCGGCCTCGCCGTGTGCCTTGCTTCCCCCCGCCGGCCTCGCCGTGTGCCTTGCTCCTCCCGTCTGCCAGCCGGGGGCTCAGAGCTAAGGGGGGGCATTGTGACGACGGAGCATGCACCGCCGTCCCACACAGCCAAGATACCGCTCCTCGCCCCCAAAAAGCACTAAAAAGGCGGCGATTAAGCACCGTGGACAGCACCGCTGAGAAAGCGCTAAAAAGGATTCAGCGTGCAAGGCGGGGCAGCAGAATTCCCGCCGAAAAGCTGAGAGCCAATCAGGAGCGCCACTGTAGCACTCACCCTCTGGCTGTGCAACACACGGGAGAGCCAGGCTCAGCGGCTACCGGGAGGAAAGGGGGGCGTGCCTAATGTGTTTTAGGGGGGCGTGCCTAATGTGTCCTCCGTGTGTTTGCGGTGGTGCACGTGCCGCCGTCACAGGTCCCCCCCCTTTGCTCTGAGCCCCCACCTGGTAGTAACCATCCCCAGAAAGCATAGTGTCGCGAGAGGCCATCGGCGTTCCCGTCCCGGCTCCCGGCTCGGTGTATGACCTGGAACGAGAAATCTTGTAAAGATAAGAACCACCTAGTTACCCTGGCATTGGTGTCCTTCGCCTTGGCCATCCAGAGTAGAGGGACATGGTCTGTCACCAGGGTGAAGTGTCGCCCTACCAGGTAGTACCGGAGGTCCTCCACAGCCCACTTGATGGCCAGGGCTTCTTGTTCCACTGCGGCGTAGTTTCTCTCAGCGGGGGTCAACTTCCGGGAGATAAAGAGGACCGGGTGTTCTTCTCCCTCGAACTCCTGTGACAGGACAGCTCCCAGCCCTGTTTCAGATGCATCCGTCTGTAGCGAAAAGGGGCGACCAAAATCGGGGTTCCGCAGTACTGGCTGGGTGGTGAGGGCCTCCTTGAGCTGGCGGAACGCCCGTTCTGTGCCGTCCGTCCAGTGCACCCGGTCCGGCTGGCCTTTCTTGGTGAGGTCTGAAAGAGGGGCAGCTAGAGAGGAGAAGTTAGGCACAAAGCGTCTATAATAGCCCACTAATCCTAAAAAGGCCCGTACCTGTTTCTTTGACGTGGGTCGAGGGTACTCTCTCACGGCCTGGACCTTTTTCTCCTGGGGCTTTAGCAGTCCCCGGCCGATGCAGTATCCCAGGTACTGGGCCTCGGACAGGCCCAGGTGGCACTTGTGGGGGTTTGCCGTAAGACCAGCTGTTCGGAGGGCCCCCAGAACCTCCCCCAGGTGGAATAGGTGATCGGACCAGGTGGAGGAATGGATTACTACATCATCCAGGTAGGCGGCAGCGAAGGCGCGGAGGGGTCGGAGGACGATGTCCATGAGGCGCTGGAAAGTGGCCGGGGCCCCATGTAGGCCGAACGGAAGGACCCGGTACTGCCAGTGGCGGTGCTGAAGGCGGTCTTTGGCTTCGCCTCTGGCGCCAGGGCAACTTGCCAATAGCCCTTTGTCAGGTCAAGGGTGGAAATAAACCGGGCCTTCCCCAGCCGCTCCACCAGACCATCAACTCGAGGGAGGGGATAGCTGTCGAAGTCTGAAATCTGGTTGAGCCTCCGGAAGTCGTTGCAGAGGCGGATGGACCCATCTGGTTTAGGCACCAGCACGATGGGGCTGGACCAGGGGCTGGCAGATTCCTCGATAATCCCCTCTTTCAGCATGCGTTCTACTTCCTCTTCAATAGCCTGGCGTCGAGCTTCTGGGACCTATATGGTGTAGTCGAACCACCATCCCAGGAGGGGTCCTGATCTCGTGATGTACCAGTGCCGTGCGTCCTGGCCGGGATGAGAAGACATCCACAAACCGGTCCAGGAGCTCTGTGAGGTCGTGCTGCTGGGCTGGTGTGAGATCCTCTCCCCTCCGTACTAGGGCCCGTTCTTGGGGACCTGTGTGAAGGGAGGCAAACGCAGACACCACAGCCGGCGGGGGAATCCATTTTTTTAAAAGGTTGATATGATATAGTTTAGTGTCTGCACGCTTACCTGGCTGTTGTAACCGATAGTTCACCGGTCCCACCTTTTCGAGGACAGTGTACGGGCCCTGCCACTTTGCCAGGAACTTACAGGCTGCACTGGGGATGAGGAGCATTACTTGGTCCCCAGGGCGAAGTTCCCTCGCCTGTGCGGGCCGATTGTACGTCCTCTGTTGGGCCCGCTGGGCCTCCTCTAGGTGCTCCTTCACGATGGGCCCAACACGCTCGATGCGGGTCTGCATGTCCTGGATGAATTCAATGACGGAGCGGAAGGGGGAGGGTTGCTCCTCCCAGGCCTCGCGAGCAACGTCCAGCATGCCCCGTGGCTGCCGCCCAAACAGGAGCTCGAAAGGGGTGAAGCCTGTGGACGCCTGGGGTGTTTCCCGGATTGCAAAGAGGACGTATGGAAGGAGGAGGTCCCAATTCCGTCCTTCCTGGTCTACCACCTTCCGTAGCATACGTTTCAGGGTCTGGTTAAAACACTCCACCAAGCCATCTGTCTGGGGGTGGTAGACAGACGTCCTCAGGTGTTTGAGCTGCAAGAGCCGACACAGATCCATCATTAATTTTGACCTAAAGGGCGTACCTTGGTCGCTAAGGATGTCTTTAGGGATCCCGACTCGGCTGAAGAGCAGGAGCAGTTCTCTGGCCACGCTCTGTGAGGTGGCCTTCCGAAGTGGGACCGCCTCGGGGTAGCGGGTGGCGTAGTCCACCACCACCAGGATGTATTCATGGCCCCGGGCAGACTTTGGTAGCGGCCCGATGAGGTCCATGCCAAGCCTCTCAAAGGGGACGCCAATGATAGGAAGGGGAATAAGGGGGGCCGGAGCTGGTTTCAGGGGAGAGGTCTGCTGGCAGGTGGCGCAGGCCCTGCAAAAGCCCAGGACCTCGGCGTTCATGCCTGGCCATGTGAATCGGTCCCGCAGTTTCTCTAGTGTGTTCTTGGGTCCCAGATGGCCCCCCAAGGGGTGAGTGTGGGCTAGGTGGAGCAGAGGCGGGGTACGTTGGCGTGGCACCACCAGTAGGTCGCAAGGTTCTCCTCTCCTATCTGTGTGAAAATAAAGCAGCCCATTCCTCACCAGGAAGTACGACGGGGGAAGTGGCCGGGCAGGGTCGGTGTTTACTCCCTCCACCTGCAGGACCTGGCCCCAGCAGTGCTTCAGCCGGTCATCCTCCTTCTGCTCTTTTCCAAAACCTCTCTCCTGGGTGGCCTGTTGAAACAGTGAAGAAATAGGGTTAACCTGCGGCTGGGGCTCACCTGGAGAGGAGTCGCTGGCGTCTCTGTCCCCCCGGGCCATGCACGCCCGACGGTCCCGGCCCTTCTGCTTCTGTTCCGGCCCACACTTGGCCGTGGCCTTCATGGCGGCAGCAAACCCCGGCCAGTCGTGTCCCAGTAGGAGGGGGACCGGAAGAGCTGGGATAAGTCCGATGAGGAGCAGCCACTCTCCTGCTTTGCTACAGATCTTGACCTGTGCGGTAGGGACCTAACGGGCATCGCCATGGACACACGAGACCGTGAGAGTCCCCACCGACTTTATGGGGGCGGGGAGTACGGCCGGGCGGGCCAGCGTGACCGTACTCCCCGAATCCAGGAGCGCCGACACCGGGCAGCCATTTACCTCCACAGTAAGGCGGGCCCCCTTTGGAATGGTGGGGGTGTGTGGGTCCCAGGGTGGGGCGGTTATCCAGAGGTCTCCTCTCCCAGATCCGTTCAGACACTGGCTGTTGTCGGGGCTGGGAGTGGCGGAAGCTGGCCTGGAAGTCTCTTCGAGCATCCTGACCCATTTCTAGGGTGGCCTTGGCATGTTCCAGGGTGTTCAGCCCAACAGCCTTCTGTTCTTTGGCCGGCAGTGCTCGTAGGAACCGGTCCATGGCCACTCTTTCCGTGACCTCTTTGGCTGTGAGTCGATCACTCTGCAACCAGCATCGGGTGAGACACAGCAGTTCATCCATCTGGGGACGAGGATTGCTAGTTGGATCATACCGCCACCTATGGAAATCTCTGGCTGCAGTGGCACGGGATCGACCACAGTGGACGAGAATTTCCTCTTTCACCGTTTCATAGTCTCGAGCGTTTTCTGGATCCAACGCGTAATACGCCAATTGGGCATCTCCACTGAGCAACGGGGCTAGGGCATCGGCCCAGTCCCGCTTGGGCCAACCCTCCCGGTCTGCGGTGCGCTCGAAGGTATCCAGGAACGCCTCCACATCGTTTCTCCGGTGCCGAGTTTTGGTAACTCCTCTGTGGCCTTCTTGACGCTCTTGGCCAGCTCCTGGGTGACTTCGTGCTGATGGAGACTGGCCTGCATGAGATGTTGCAGCACCTGCCCCACAGAGGGCTCCGGGGCTGCTTCCGTGTCCGCTGCCCGCATTCTCCACCAGTGTAGGGCTCTTCGAGAGATGGGACACGGAAGAAGGGGCACAGAGACGGGGTGAGAGTTAAACAAAAGGGAGGTATTTATTTCCTCACTCACTTAAAGCAAAAACAGAAATTAGGAAGGCAGCAAAAGTGAGTCCTTCCTGTAGGGGGCGTTTGGGCAGAGGACCAGGCTCCAAAACCCGGTAGCAAGAGGAGGACGGCAGGAGAATAATATAGCAGCCCTCCCCAGGAGATTAGCAAGGCTCAGCCAGCAATGTGGAGTCCTGGCTCAGCTGGATGTCTCTGAAAAACAAGAGGAGAAAGATAACAAACATTAGTCCCGTTAGGCACGCCCCCCTTTTCTTTCTTCAGCCGCTGAGCCTTGCTTCCTGCTGTGCTTTCCTCATGGAGGGTGAATGCTCCAGCGGCGCTCCTGATTGGTCAGTGATTTTCGGCGGGAGTTTCGGCCGATCCGCCCCTCTCTCGCTTGCCGCGGTGCTGACCATGGTGCTGGAGATTGGGGGCTCGCGGTTAGTGCCGCTGGCCAGGGTGCTGAACCACCGCCTGTTCCACTCTCCCGCTTCCGGGTTGCCGATGCCGTGGGCGAAGAGCGGTTTTTCCTCCGTGTGTTTGCGGTGGTGCACGTGCCGCCGTCACAATATATATATATATATATATATATATATATATATATATATATACTTGTATGGCCGACCTTTAGACATCTGAAGCAAATCCCCTTCTCTGTAATAAAGTTCACTTTGTCTTTGTGTGACTTATCTTTGAATTGAAAACACTTCACAAATGTTTTATTTCCTGTTTTATTTACTGTAATGTTGGTGGCAAAACTACACCAGGTTACATATGTAACCCGGTTCCCTGAGAAGGGAACGAGCCGCTGTGACAGGGCGGATGCTATGGGAACGCTTCTGTGAGGAAGTTATGTCTGAAGCTCTGTGTGCAAACATGCCAATTTGATGGCTCGGCAAGGACACATGACGTAGTGATTACGCATAGTAAGTCCATATAAGGGCATCTACATCACATTACTCCAGCTTCTACTTGTCTAAAGGAAGCGTGAGAGGATTCCCGGGGCATGGCCAGCAAAGCAGCGTCTCGTTCCCTTCTCAGGGAACCGGGTTAAATACGTAACCTGGTGTAGTTCCCTTTTGAGGGAACTTGACGCTGCGTCAGGGCTGACACTATGGGAACGCCAATACCCACACCGCCACACACCGGTCCGAAGACTGTTCCAGAGGCCGTGAGAGAGCATTAGCAGACTCGGAACAGACCATCAATGGCCTTGCAAGACCTGGAACCAGAGGTGGGAGTAAGTCACACATGTGCTAGTCACAAGTATGTCTCAAGTCTTAACCTTCAAGTCTCAAGCAAGTCCAAGTCAATTTTTGTGAGAGTCAAGTCAAGTCAAGTCGTAGCTTGAGTCAAGCAAGTCACTGGCAAGTCATACATATGTTTGATAATTTAACTAAATGTATATATTAAACAAAGTTAAATCTACAGTATTTATGGACTATGAGAGTTTTATTTGCAGCAAAAATGATTATATGCATTTATTTTTAAAATGTCCACAAACAGATGAGTTGTAAATACAATAAAAATCTAAAAATGAATAAAAATCAAAACTACAAAGAATAAGATGTAAATGTAACTGAAATAAGGCCAACAGAAAAGCATGTAAGTTTCAAGATGCCTCAAACATGGCAGAAGACCATGGAAAAGTATATATAAAAAAAGTACAATGGTTTCTATGCAGCATGATCCTTACTTTTTAACAACAGAATAACAACAATCAATCAATCACGTCAACCAAAAAACTTAAATTATTGAATCCCACAAACCTTGAAGTGAATTAACTATTGGGGAGAGAGAGAGAGAGAGAGAGAGAGAGAGAGAGAGAGATGATTGGAGTGAGTGTAATTTATTAATTAAAGGGATAGTTCACCTAAAAATGAAAATTCTGTTATCTTTTTCTCACCCTCATGATGTTACAAACCTGTATAAATTTCTTTGTTTTGATGAACACGGAGGAATATATTTTGGGGACTGTTTGTAACCAAACCATTTATGAGCCCCATTCACATCCATAGTGGGGAAAAAAGAATACTATGGAAGTGAATGGGGCTCATGAATGGTTTAGTTACAAACATTCCTTATAATGTCTTGTTTCTTGCCTACATGCTCATCTAAACAAAGAAATTTATACAGGTTTGTAACATCATGAGGGTGAGAAAATTATAAAAGAATTTATTTATTTTTGGGTGAACTGTCCCTTTAAATTGAATGTGTGTGCGTGTGCATGCGAGACAAGAATATGGCTCTGCTTGCAACTCTGAAGTTTTTATTTTTATATTTATATTTATGTTTTTTATATATAATGTGCATCCCCATAAACGATCCATACGCTTTTCACTCAAAGCCTAACACTGAAGACCAATTATAAGTGCTATTGCAAAAAAGCTGACATTTCCACATGAACAGTGACCAACCATTTACACTACGCTTATTGCGCTTGCAAAAAATTTAATTTGATAGAATTTTGTCATTCAATTGTGAGCGATGTGGTCGCATACTGCTGTTCTTCTCTTCTCATCTTGCACAAAATCCCGGTACCCGAACTTAATTATTTTTGGTGTAGCGCCTTCCATGTTTCGTCACGACTGTTAAGGTTTATTAGTTAGTGCGCATGCTCCCCCTGCTTGCCTGCTGCATCACATGGTTAGATTACGCTCTTGCGTGCGTTTAAAAACAGATTTACAAAAGAAAATAGACAAAAAAGATAAAACAAAAACAAAAAAACAAGTTATTTCGAGTCATTTAACTCAAGTCCGAGTCAAGTCTCGAGTCATGAATGTCAAGTCAAAGTCAAGTCGAGCCTTTTTTAATATTTGTCAAGCAGGTCTCAAGTCTCAAATTTGTGACTTAAGTCCGACTCGACTCGAGTCATATGACTCGAGTCCGCCATCTCTGCCTGGGACCCTGGAGTGGTGTCCAAGTACAGGTTATAGAACCTGATGTGTGCAGAGAGGACCAACCAGCTGCAGCACAAATATCATCAAGGGGGACACCCCTGGCCAAGGCACTGGACGAGGCAATACTCCTAGTGGAGTGAGCCCTGATGCCGAGAGGCGAGGCAAGACCGCGCACCTCATAGGCCTGAGCTAATGGCCTCCACCACCCAGTGCACCAGGCGCTGCCTGGAAACCCGGATTACCCTCATTCCGCGAGAAAAACAAGACTGCAGGAACTCCAGCACTGTACCGACAGGGCAGTGAATTGGATCCTGACAGTGTTCATCGCACCAGAGGCGAAAAAGCCTCTACTTCAGAGCATATACTGTAGCTTCCTAGTGGAGGGAGCCCTAGCATTCATTAGAGTCTCAGTCATCTCAGATGAGAGGCCTGCCTCTAGGAACTGGTCCCCCTCAGGGGCCAGACCTCAAGCTTCCACATCACACCGCCCATGAAGTGCCGTTCAGGAGGGAGGCTAGGACTGTGAATCAACTCAAGAGGGCCAACAAGGTGCAACTAGGAGAAGGTTGACCCGCACTCTGGCTAGGACCTGCGGCAGCAGAGCTACCGGGGGATGGCATACAGATGGAGCCTTGGCCACGTCCATACCAAGGCATCCAGGCCCAAAGGGGCTGGATGAGAGAGGGAAAGCCACGGTGGACAGTGGGTCGACTCCTTGGAGGTGAAACATATCCACTTCCGCCCGGCCAAAAATCTGCCAAATTCACTCCACCACGTGGGGGTGGAGATGTCACTCCCCGGGCCTCAGCACCTGTCTTGACAGGAAGTCTGCCTCCCGATTTACATGCCCTGGTATGAAAATCGCTCTCAGCAAAAAGAACCAGGTCTCTGCCCAGAGTAGAATCTGCTGTGCCATCCTGAAAAGGGGGCACAAACGCAGACCGACCTGATGATTGATATAGGGAGCCACCGCAGTGCTGTCTGTCTGTACTAAGACATGGCAGTCCCTGAGGTGTGGAAGAAAGTGTTTCAATGCTAGAAACACAGCCCTCATCTCCAGACAGTTTATGTGCCATGAGAGATAGGGGCCCTCCCATAGACCCTGAGCAGGACGGCCATCCAAGGCAGGGTGCTCAGGGAATGCGCAGAACAGATAGCGGATGTCTTCACTGACATCTTCAACTGAGCAGCGCTGTTGTTCCTAAGTGAAACAAAACAACCACCATTGTCCCTGTCCCAAATAAGTCTACAGTGTCCTGCCTCAATGACTATCATTCAGTCGCACTCACACCCATTGTAATGAAGTGCTTAGAGTAGCTCATCATAGGGCACATCAAAACCCAGTTACCACCCTCCACCCACACCCTACAGTTTGCGTCTCATTCAAACTGCTCCAGGGACGATGCCATTGACACAGCCCTTCATTTAGCCCTCACCCACCTGGACAATAAAGACACTTATGTATGAATGCTGTTCATAGACTTTAGTTCAGCATTCAACACAATCATCCCTCAGCACTTGATTGGGAAGCTGAGCCTGCTGGGACTAGTTGCTCCCTCTACAACTGGATCCTGGATTTCCTGACTTTAAGTCAGAATCGGGAACAGCATCTCCAGCACCTCCGCACACCTAAGGGCTGCGTGCTCAGTCCACTGCTGTTCACTTTGCTACTCACGACTGTGTAACGAAGCACAGATCAAACCATATCATGAAATTCGCCAATTACACAATTGTGGTGGGTCTGATCAGCAAGAACGATGAGTCAGCATACAGAGAGAATGTGCAACAGATAACTGCCTGGTGTAGAGCCAACAACCTGCCACTAAATGTTGTTAAACCCAAAGAGATGGTTGTTGACTTCAGGAGAGCACAGAGTGTCCACTCTCTGTTGAACATTGACGGATCATCGGTAGAGATCGTCAAGGGCACCAAATTTCTCTGTGTTCATCTAGCGGAGAACTTCATCTGGACACTTAACACCAGCTCCATCACCAAGAAAGCCCAGCAGCGTATCTAATTCTTACATTTGGGAACCGCACCATCTCGGACCCTGCAGTGAATAGTGAGAACAGCTGAGAAGATCATTGGAGTCTCTCTTCCCTCTATCATGGACATTTACAAAACACACTGCATCTGCAAAGACAACAGCATTGTGGACTTCACACACCCTTCACACACACTCTTCACCCCACACACCCCTCATACACACTCTTCACCCCACACATCCCTCACACACTCTTCACCCTCCTGCCAAAAAATGGTACCGTAGAATTCAGGCCTGATGACCAGACTGTGTAACAGTTTCTTTCCACAAGGCATCAGACTCCTTAATAACTGAACTGTACCAAGCACAATGAACACACAAAGATCACTATTGATTGATAGTGAACACACACACACACCACATACATTTTAGAAAATAATTAGCCTACAGTGCATTCCTTTGGACTAGAGGAGGAAACCTGAAGGAAACCCAGAGGCACGGGGAGAATATGCAAATTACACACACGTTTTGCAGGCAGGATTCAAGCCCCAACCCTGGAGGTGTGAGCAAACGTGCTAACCACCAAGCCTATAAGAACCAGCTGATCATTCTTTGTTAACCAGAATAACTTCAGTAATGGCAGACATATTATAATGACTTTTGTGCATTAGTTTGTTTGATTGGCTCATTTAGAGCAGTCACATGACTCTTTTAAAATGAGTTTGCATATTTATTTCCCTAAAATGTTCCTATTTGTTTTTCACTATATCACATTCATTGGGGAAAAAGATCTACCACGATTTATAGAATCATGAAATATACAGGAACATTTTACATACTTACATTTACATTACAACATATTTGGATTTTTGAATATTTGACTGTGTGTGTGTGTGTGTGTGTGTGTGTGTGTGTGTGTGTGTCAGACTAGGCCTAGACCAGTGGTTCTCAAACTTTTTCAACGTGCGGCCCCCCTTGTATACAGTGCAGCCCTACTTGCCCCCAAAAGAAAATTTATGACATAAAACATTCCAAAACTTACAATTTGAATTAAACAAAACATATTAAATTATACAATGTAGTGCTGAGATTTTTCTGAGATTTAATTACACAGAATTTATGATAAATTCATTATTTTATAAAGTGTCATAAAGCGGGCCCCTGGTCTCAGGGCCCCCAGTTTGAGAACCACTGGCCTAGACTACTTGTTCTGAGCAGGTGTTGTCAGTGAACCAGGGTCCCCTGGCACCATCTCAGGACCCCCAGTTTGAGAGCCACTGGCCTAGATTACTTATTCTGAGCAGGTGTTGTCAGTGAACCGGGGCCCCCTGGCACCATCTCAGGACCCCCAGTTTGAGAGCCACTGGCCTAGACTACTTGTTCTGAGCAGGTGTTGTCAGTGAACCAGGGTCCCCTGGCACCATCTCAGGACCCCCAGTTTGAGAGCCACTGGCCTAGATTACTTGTTCTGAGCAGGTGTTGTCAGTGAACCGGGGCCCCCTGGCACCATCTCAGGGCCCCCAGTTTGAGAACCACTGGACTAGACTACTTGATCTGAGCAGGTGTTGTCAGTGAACCGGGGCCCCCGGCACCATCTCAGGGCCCCCAGGTTGAGATCCACTGGACTAGACTACTTGAAATCATCATCCTCATCCTCATTGACCCACAGAGAAAACCACTGGAGCTGAGAGCATCACTTTGAGCACAGAGTAAGTCATGATCTCCTGTTTTAATGTTACAACAAATTCACAACTTGTTTGACACAAACAATGACATTGTGACTGCTGTTAGAGACGTTTCACAGATAATCAGCAGGAGTTTTTCATCAGTGTCTGTAACTTAGCCAACAGTTTTACAGCCTGTTCACTGACAACACCTGCTCAGAACATGTAGTCTAGGCCAGTGGTTCTCAAACTGGGGGCCAGATGGTGCCAGGGGCCCCTGGGGACATTTTGTAAAATAATGAATTTATCATAAATTCTGTTAATTAAATCTCAGAATAATAAAGCTATTAACCACCAGTACTACATTGTATAATTTAATATGTTTTGTTTAATTCAAATATTAAGTTTTGGAATGTTTTATATCATAAATTTTCTTTTGGGGGGCAAGTAGGGCTGCACTGTATAGAAGGGGGCAGCACGCCGAAAAAGTTTGAGAACCACCGGTCTAGGCCTAGTCTGACACACACACACACACACACACACACACACACAAATTAATAAATGGAAATTGAGTAAATACTTTGTATTTGGTTAAATTGTGTTCAGCGATCATTGTTGTGTTTGGGTGGGGGGTTTTAGATATCACTGTCTAACGGTTCAAGCTGTATTCTCCATTTGAGTCCTGCGCATGCGCAGTTCACCTAGAAACAGTCTGAAGCTCGTGTTGGCAAAGCCCCATACGCTCATAACATCTGTGCATGAAGATCAAGCTACAACACGCGTGTTATACGTGGGTCAATATTCATATGAATCTATCTGAAGTTTATATGATAAAGGATGATGAAGATGAGGAAGATGATGGCTGCAGTGTGTGTGTGTGTGACACTTTGTGTCCTCACGCCTGCTTTGGGAGGTGAGTTTCTGGGAACTGAAAGTAAACCGAAAGTACTTTATAAAATCATTATAACTGAACAAAAAGACACAGAGATGTCAAAATATTATTCTAAATACACGGCGGAAGTTTGCAGTTATGGATTTAGTTAAATTCTGACGAGATCTTTGTTGAATTTAATGAAAACGGTTCACTTCCGGTCTGAACGATGGCTTTACCGTTATGTTTCCCGTTATGTTTGTTTACTGAAAATAACCTTCTGCTTTTAGACTCTATTTTATTTTATATTGTATCTGGGGTCTGTAGAATTTATATATATCAATATTTCCTTTATTTTTTTTTATAGTAATTACAGAATAATCATGAAGTCTAATCACACTGTAACATTTAACACAATAGTAATAGTTATATGTTAGAGTTTTACAGTTTTACAGTATTTTGAGTATTTTGGAGTATTTGAGCATTCGACACGTTTTGCTGTAATAACAGACACACGTGAGCTCCCTGGACTCCACGTGTTCATGTAAAACCTGATGATTCTTTTTAGATCAAATCCATCTGATTGAAGTCTGATCATGAAAATCAGACCTTTTGTACAAAGCAATTAATATGGAAAAGATCTCAGATAGGGAGCTAGAACTAGTGCAGAATCTTGGATATTACATTAGATACTGAATATTAATCACATTATATATAATTAATTACCATAATAAAATTAAACATATTGAACATTTATTTTTTTTGGTTTAAATTCTGAAACTGTTTATTTCCCAGATACAGAAACACAAAATATAGTTTTACAGGGTTTTATTTTATATCTATATTATACTTATAAGTCGTTACATTGACTGCTGATAATTCTATTTATCTTTTTTATTTCTATTTGTTTCTCTTTATTTATTGCATATATTAATATTTAAATATGACAGTTATATATTTTACATATATTAAATGCTGCTACTAAAACTGGTGTATAAACTTTAAAGCCTCACTAAAATACTCTCAGTGGTCACTTTATGAGGAACATCTGTCATTATACAGGTCCAGCATTTCAGCTGATGTTCACAACAAACATCAAAGTCTGATCTCTGTGACTGGTATCAGATGGTTTCATTATGAATGTAGATTACACAGTTTAGTTGTTCCTACTAAAGTGGATGGTGAGTGAATGCTCGAGTGCGAGTGTGGTTTTGGGTGCATGTTTTTAAATGTTCTACATGCTCATGAAACCACAGTGTGTTCAAAAGAGCGTGTTTCCTGTGTCATGTGTCGGCTGTGCAAAAGATTTCCATTTACTGCACACTTTTTTGTACACATTTTCCAATAATAAGTGGATAAGGTTCAACAGTGTACAATACTTGTGTTGTTTAAGTGTTTTCTTAAAAAATAATAATAAAGAAATAGAGATCAGGAAGAGGCAAAAACGTTTTTTAACAGAGCTGTAGATCAGTCACACTGCCATACATTCATATGGAATGGTTCATGTTACGTTCTATTGGGAAGAAAAAGAAAGACTGTACTAGTTTGTACTAGTGTGTAAAATGTTGCCAATATAATATAATATAATATAATATAATATAATATAATATAATATAATATAATATAATATAATATAATATAATATAATATAATATAATATAATATAATATAATATAATATAATATAATACCCTGCGATGGGTTGGCACTCCGTCCAGGGTGTATCCTGCCTTGATGCCCAATGACGCCTGAGATAGGCACAGGCTCCCCGTGACCCGAGGTAGTTCGGATAAGCGGTAGAAGATGAATGAATGAATGTAATATAATATAATATAATCACCACTTGATATGGTGACTCTGTAATCCTTTGTAGAAATGAACAAATTGTTGTCATAACTTTCAGTTATTCAGTAATAACAATGATGACATTGTTTATGAACTTTCATTAAAAAGTGCACTAGATTTACATCAGAAACATGACCAAAGACAATCAGAAGCCATATGATATCCAGTGCACTTTAATGTAGAACATCTAAACCTGCTTGTATTGTATTTCAGCTGCATGTGAACAACATATAGATAATAGAAGTAGGACAGGATTTGGTCTCAAACAAAAGTGAAAGTTGGTAAGATAACTTTCTATTCCCTCTCCTCCAGGTGAACACTCTCTGTTTTACACCTACACGGCTCTGTCTAAACCTCTCGAGCTGCCTGGAATCTATGAGTTCACTGCACTGGGCATGCTCGATGACCGAGAACTCGACTACTACAACAGTAAGACTCAGGTTAAGGTTCCTAAACAGCACTGGATGCAGGAGAAGATGGAAAAGGATTACTGGGATAAAGGAACTCAGTCCCGTAAGAGCAAAGAGCAGTGGTTTAAGGTCAACGTGGACATCCTGATGGAGCGAATGAGACACAATAAGTCTGGTTAGTTCAGTTTTATTTATCATTACTCATTAAATGTCAGATGTCATTTCTTTATGATTCTTAATGTCACACAGTTCTTATCTTTACTGCACTGTCTCCATTTCAGACCTTCATGTTCTTCAGTGGAGACATGGCTGTGTGATTGAAGGTGAAAATGGAAATAGTAAATTTGTGAAAGGAATTGATGAGTACAGCTACGACGGCACTGAGTTCCTCTCCTTTGATGATGAAAACTCGAGGTGGATCGCTCCAGTTCCGGCTGCTTTGCCGACCAAAATGAAATGGGATAACGTGTCCATCCTTAACACATACACCAAGAGCTACCTGGAGAAAGAGTGTGTGGACTGGCTCACCAAGTTCATGGACTATGGACAAGAAGAATTGAGAACATTTTGTGAGTATCCAGGAGTTTTTACTTGAGTCACATTCATCTTGATAAATTAAGAAGGAAAATTAACATCATATCTTCTTCCAGCTCCCCCAGAGGTGCATCTACTTACAAAGAAATCAGTGACTGACAGCAAAAAGCTGACCTTGACCTGCCTGGCCACGGGATTCTACCCTCCAGATGTGGAGATGCAGGTGAGAAAGTCCAAAACTTCCCTGCCTGAACATCTGGTAGCATCTTCAGGAGTCAGACCCAATGGTGATGGCACATACCAGCTGAGGATGAGTGTGGAGACCACTGTACAATTGTTATGTGAACCACATCACTCTGAAGAAGCCTATAATTGTAGGTGAAGGTAAGTGGAGCACCGTTACTGAGCCGAGTTATTCTACTTACAGCCCGTATCAATAAAAACACAGTGGTGTAAAGAAAGACAAATGAATCTGAAAATGTAAAAGGTGTGATCTCTTACATTGCTCTTATTCTTATTGTTGCATGGACAAGATTGCTTTGACTGCTCCGTAGCTTCGAGTGGTATCATTGGAGCAGTGATTGGAGTTCTGTTGGTGCTGGTTGGGGTTGCTTGTGTCATCTATATTCTTTATTCCAAGAAATATATCGGTGAGTATTGCTGCTCTCACACTTTCGAATATCTCACCTGACATCAATACATTTAATCTCTTCTCTTCCTCATGTACATTAATCTCTCCAGCTTGCTTGAACATAACAAGGAATGAACGACAAGCTGTAAATGGAAATGTGGCATATATTCCAGCTGCTGCAGGTATGTGGACATTGTGTAATGATTCTGTTTGGATAAAAACAAGCAGCTGGTAAGTATACGAGCTGTCCCACTGGTCCTGTTCCTGTATTCTGCACGATGATAAATAAAGTTAAATCTATTCTAATCAAGTCTTATTTAATAAGAATCACGAGAACAGAAAATTTTGTTTTACATTTTAAAACTCAACAGAGGAAGTATGGTATATTTTATTACTTACGTGTACACTTGTATTTACAGCTGATCTGGAAGGTAGTTGGTCATCTGCTGGTAGTTCTGCCAAAAATGAAAATGATTTTTTTTTTCAGATTGCAGATTTATGTTTGACACCCCTGTGTTATGGTCTATAATATAGACTCTATACAAACACAAAACTGACTTAAACACAAGGTCATTTTTAAACACTATTTTATTTAAGTCAGACCAGCACAAACTGAATATATCACAAGGATTTCTGAAATAAATAACAAAACAAGCTGAATAATATATTCAGAATCAAAAACTGAAGTGGCTTCTGCATCATAAAAGCTGTTTCTGGAGGTGCTTCGACAGATGTTGTAGTTGCTGTTTATGGCAGTAGACAGGACCTTCGAACCAGAAAGACACAGCTTACATTTGACTAAAAGGTTTTTGTCTTTATGCCCAACTAAAGTGAAATAATGAGCATATTTCCACTTTGAGAAACTCGTCTTGCTCTTGCCTTGACTCACCATTACTGCCCCACATACTTGAATAAACTGAAACATGCCCACAGTGCGGCGTCTTCGTGTTTACAGGTTGGCATCCACCAATCCTACAATGTGTCGCTGCTGTAAACAGGTTAGTCTGTAGGCTACACAGGGACAATGCACTATATGGTAACGGTAACGGAGTTACTTTATTTAAAGAGTAATACGTTAGAGTTTTAGTTACTGTCAGAAGTAACTGCGTTACAGTAACAATTTATCGCCCAACACTGTTTACATTACAACATATTTGGATTTATGAATATTTGATTTCTAGGCTTTGGGTAGAGAAACAAAGAAATAGAAAGAAGAAGCAATATTTAACCTTTAAGATCTCAGAGTGTGCAAAGAAAAAAAATGCAAAATAAGGTTTCCTTTTTTATCTATTTTCAAATGATTTCTATGTCAAATTTTTTTTCTTTCTTTCTTTTTTTTTTTTTGCTCAGAATAAGTAGGCCAGTGGTTCTCAAACTGGGACCCCTGAGATGGTATCAGGGGCACCGGCTTTATGACATTTTATAAAATAATTAATTTATCATAAATTCTGTGTAATTAAATCTCAGAAAAATAAATCTACTAACCACCAGCACTACATTGTATAATTTAATATGTTTTGTTTAATTCAAATATTAAGATTTGGAATGTTTTTTGTCATAATTTTTCTTTTTTTGGGGGGCAAGTAGGGATGCACTGTATAGAAGGGGGGCAGCATGCCGAAAAAGTTTGAGAAACTCCAGTCTAGGCCTAGTCTGACACACACACACACACACACACACACACACACACACACACACACTGTTACGTCCTTTTCTATTTTTGTTTTCTGTTTTGGGAGGTGTCTGTGTTTCTGTGCAGGATGAACACCGATTGGTTCCTGAGGTTTACCTGGTGCCACGCCCTGCTGGTCAGCTGACTCCCTGCGGCCTATAAAAGCCTCCACCACCCCTTCCTGTTTTAGCTTTGTGACTCACTTGCTGTGCTCGTGTCACTTGTTTGCTGCTAGTTACTATTGTGTGAGAGTTGTTTGTTGTACTTGTGTGTTTAGCCATTCCTGTTAATACTGACTCCTGCCTGTTCTTTTTGACTTTGATTCTGGATTGCCCCTTGTTGTATCTTGTATACAAGAACAGAGACGTCATTCCGTTTATAGCTTTAATTTATTAACAACGTAACAGACACGTGCAGCTTCCAAAATACACACTGCAGACTACTTTGTCAGTGCATCAGATACTCATACACACACCACTATTGACCTCTACTGGTCATTATTAGTTATAACCCAACATATAACATCCCTCCCCCCTTAACTTGAAAACGTCCACTTAAATTATTTCCAACACATATATTTGTAGAAATGTAGTATTAACAACATCAACATAACTTTCTGAAACATCTCAACACCTTGTTATGAATTTTTTTTTTTTTAATTATTTCACAAAGTCTTTAAGATATTCTGGTGGTTTTCTTGCTGAACGTCTCACACAACCTGTTTGTGAACTCTCAGACTGCTTTGTGTCTTCAGTACCAACTCTGGTTTTGTAAGTCTTGGTTCAGGGTCTGTGGCATCAGAGCCTACTGTTTCTACCAATCCTTGTGGTTGTCTGACACCATGACTTCAGGAATGCCACACAGACTGAAACTGTTCCTCAGGCACTCAAGAGTGACAGCTGTCGTTGCTGAATTCAGGGGGTATGCATCTATCCACTTAGAATGTGCGTCGATTAAGATTAGAAACATTTTACCCATAAATGGACCAGCATAATCCATATGCACACGTCTCCAGGGCTTTCTTGGCCACTCCCATGGATGAAGTGGTGCAAACACAGGAGCTTTTCTCTGTTCCTGACATATTTTACTTTAGACTCTATGTCCGCATCCAGTTTAGGCCACCACAGGTAGCTCCATGCCAGGCCTTTCATCCTCGACATCCCTGGATGACACTGATGCAGTTGGTCCAACAACACTGAACGTCCTTTCTCACGAAAGATAAGAAGTGCTCCCCACAGCACACAAGCATCTTGAACACTAAGTTCCTGCTGTCTTTTTTATAAGGTGCAAAATCAGCTGCATTACTGTGATCAGGCCACCCTTTCAGTACATACTCACGAACTCTAGAGAGTACAGGATCTCGTGCAGTTCAGTGCTTGATTTGCTCTGACGTTGTAATTGAGCTCACTTCTTTTTCCAGCTTGAAAACCTGTTCCTGATTGCGTAGCGCCTCATGGTTTTCTGGAAGGGGAAATCGGCTGAGAGCATCCGCATTTCCATTGTCTTTTCCAGCTCTGTATGAAATTACATATTTATAAGCACCTAGCAGCACGGCCCATTCCATTACTCATTGTGAGGCCATTTGTGGCACAGTTCTGAGCTCATTTAAGAGAGTAATTAGAGGCTTATGATCTGTACAAATTACAAATTTGCATCCATACAAGTACTTATGGAATCTTTTGACTCCAAACACTACAACAAGTTCCTCTTTATCTAGTTGTGAGTAGTTTTTTCAGACCTTGAAAGCTTTCTCTTGTTCCTCTTTCCAACACCAGGTGACATCTTTCTTCAGCAGTTTGTGCAGAGGTGCTAGAAGTGTTGAGAGATTTGGTAGGAAACAGTTATAATAATTCAACAGTCTTAGGTAAGCTTTAAGCTCTGTTACTGTAGTTGATGTTGGTGCATCTTTGACTGCCTGCACTTTTTCAGGGACAGGATGAATCCCTGTTGCATCCACTCTATGTTCCAGGAATGTGACTTCATTTTCCATGAAGTTGCACTTTCCCCGTTTTAACCTCAGACCGGCCTCCTCCAGCCAATGCAACACTTGATCTAACGTCCTCAAATTCTCCCTATCGTCCTTCCCAGTCAGCAAAATATCATCCAGGTATACCACTACTTTAGGAATGTCTTTTATCACAGCTTTCATGGATGTTAACTTGAAAGACGACTTCCGGTTGAAAGGTCACGCTGGCGCGTTTGGCTGCCGCTCCTCTCTCCCGTTTATTTTAGTAGTTTGTTGGCTATGAGCCAGTGAAGACAATTTGCATCTTTTTTCGTGATGTGGATTCATGCTTCGCATGTTGGATTACTGCTTTTATCTCTGAGTGCTGTTTACTGGACTTTACTGTTTTGTTGCCTGGCCCAGGACATACAATGCTTACACCGCTGTGAGGCTGCTGTTGGTGTGGACCATCCCCTTATGGCTCTCAGGTAAACTGCTCACCAGTTGTTGAACCTGAACAGACATTTGGATTTGGCGAAAGATGTACGTGCTCTCTGCAGTCATGTTGGAATATTGCGACCTAAGCATTACATACATCGCTCTTCAAGGCAGAGCTTTGAGAGCTCAATATCTACAGTAAACCTGTCGCTTATCCGAGATTTCTGCGCAAACCCCATAGACTGCTGTTTAGACCTACAGGGGTTAATTTTAATAATTTATTAGCTCTCAGGCGTGGGGAGGTTGCATCGGATTTGTCTCCTCCCCCGTATCTGATGAAATCACCATTGTTTAACGCGCGCTCTGTCGACAACAAAGCTATCATCAACTGCCCCCAAATTTGACTCATTTGTGTGTCTTGTTTTGAGTGTTTCTGCCCCCATTTCTACTGCAGTGGCTACAGTCTACAGGCCTCCTAAGTCAAATAAAGACTTTTTATCTGAATGATCAGATATGTTGTCTTTTCTTTGCCTCAGATTTGAAAGAATTCTTCTCCTGGGTGATTTCAACATCCATATGGATATAAAAGATTCCACAATAACTAATTTTACACCCCATTTGTGTGTGAAATGGGGAAGGCAAGACAACAAATTCAACCGATAAGGAGGTTTATTAATTCAAGTATTATAGTGAGTGACAAAATACATATAATAATAAAGAAGGTGGGACTATATACAATATACTGTATACAAGACAATTAACGAAATGAGAGGTATAGGGGAAAAAGGGATGAGAGTGGTGCTAAAGGAAATAAAGTAACAAAACAAAACACTAACTAATTTTGAGTGACCCTCTAATCTGACTAATAAATTAAAATGTGGAAACAAAAGGTCTTCAGCGTAAAAACGTCTTACCAAAACTACTCTAACTAAACAAAACACAAAATGTACAAGGGGTGGCACTTACTCCTAAACTAGTGTGTCTAATACAGAGATAAGTTATCCTACGTGTGCAAAATGTATGTTGCGCGACCTCTTACCTGTCCGCTTTTCCCCCTTTAACAGTGAACAAGTCACAAACAACATATACTAAGGGTGACAGAACAAAAGAACGGTTACGACATAAACAGTGCACAAACTCACAAACATTCGTTTTTTAGACAACGGGTGACAATGCGGATAAATGAAACATTCAGCCTCTTGCAGCCCTCTGGCGACCTTTCTTAAAAGTAATGGGATGATGGTGATTGGTGCAGAGACTCATGACGTCACTTTTAAAGCTAGGAGATTGACGGTTCAGCGGACCAATGGGAAACTGAGGATGGACCTGAAGCGAGACAGCGCAAGAGAGGTAGAAAACAACACTCTGGAAAGTGCATCAGCTAGAACATTTTCTTTCCTTTCTTATGTTAAATGACCAAGTTGAAGTTCTGTAATGACAAAGACCAACGCATTAATCGTTGATTTTGGTTGAACATGTGTGACAAGAAAACCAGATGATTATGATCGGTGAAGACGGTAACGGGTAGATTGCGAGAACCAACATCTTTATCCTCCTGAAGAAGGACAGCCCCAGCGCCAACACCACTGGCATCAACTTCTATTTTAAATGGTAAGGCACAGTCTGGAGACGCAAGAACAGGTGCATTACAAAGAAGTGCTTTAACATTACAGAAAGCGTACTGACACTCTTTAGACCACACAAATGGCTTGGATGGACTAAGTAATGAAGTGAGAGGATATACAACCGTAGAAAAGTTTTTGCAAAAACTTCGATAGTATCCAGCCATGCCTAAAAACCGATGCAGCTCTGGGAGTGGGAAAATCTACGATAGCCGTAACCTTGTCCTCAACTGGGCAAACCTGATCATGACCGACCTCTTTACCGAGGTAGGTTCTAGTCGCTTGACCAAACTTACATTTGGCTAGATTAAGGGTTAACGAGGCCTTGTCAAGACACTCAAATGTCAAGTTCTCGGTGAACGAGTATGTTCAATCCAAGCCATTGAATAAACAACAACATCACCCAGATATGCGCTACAATTTGGCACACCTGCCAATACTAAGTTTACGAGACGCTGAAAGGTTGCCGCTGTATTTCGTAAGCCAAACAGTAAAACAGAATATTGTAGTAGGTGATCTGGGGTTACAAATGCAGAAATTTCAGAGGCCTAGGACGTGAGTGGAACTTGCCAGTAACCTTTTAACATGTCTAATTTGCTGATCCCACATGGTCACAATTCCGAAGGGAATTTGTTTTGCACTCAAGGAAGCCACATTAACATTCAACAACATTACAAACATAGACACAAAAAACAAAACATAAACAACACAAACACAGCAATGATAGTGACACAATAATCAGTCCAATATCTAAACATGAATCGATAGCTAATTAAAAAAATTCTTTAAAAATTCTATGTGCTTGTGTCTGATCTGTTCAGTAACTGAATGCTCCTCGGTACAAATGATGTAATGGCACGTTTAGTTTTTGTTGGTGGCATTCGAAATCTACATCCAGATGGGAGTAAAGAGAACTCTAGGAAAAGTGGGTGGGATGGATCATCCAGTATCCTCAATGCCAGATTCAGGGTATACTGATCTGTAAGATTGGAGATGCTTTTAACATCAGATCCAGTCATTTTTCTGCCCATTTTAGTCACCTTATCCAGCATATTCCTGTTCTGGACAGAAAGACCTCCCCCCCCAGCACTGGATGGTGAAAGTCACCACACTCTGAATAAAAGTTAAATGAAACAATGTCAAAGTCGTTGTGTCTGCATTAAAACTACGCAGTTTCCTTAAAAAATAGAGCCGTTGCTGTGCTTTTGAGTATCTTGCTAGTGTGTTTTAGACCAGTTAAGTTTATAATCAATAATAGTGCCCAGATACTTATATTCCATCACAGTCTCAATAACAGTCCCTTGAATAGTAACAGGTTGCAGTGGATGGTGCTTTTTTCTAAAGTTGATCACCATTTCTTTTGTTTTAGAAATGTTTAAAATTAGTGAGTTTTGATTGCACCATTCATGGAAGTGGTCAACCTCAGTCCTGTAATCCTGTTCATTATTATTTGTTAAAAAACCGACTAAAGCAGCATCATCTGCAAACTTAATCAGTGAACAGTTAGAATGGTGACTGACACAATCATTAGTGTATAAAATAAATAACAATGGTGATAAAACACATCCTTGTGGCACTCCTGTGTTTGTCACAATGGTTCTTGACCGACCGTGACCCGCCGTCACATACTGTTGTCTGCCTGTTAAAAAGTCCTGAATCCACTTTAAAAGAGTGAGGTTTACACCCATGCTTGTCAGCTTCTCTATCAATATGTGTGACTGGATGGTATTAAAAGCTGAGGAGAAGTCTGCAAACAGGATGCGTACATAAGAAGCCAGTGTTTCAAGATGTTTGTAAATTCCATTCAGGAGGGTTGTAACAGCATCTTCCACACCCCTTTTCTCTCTGTAAGCAAACTGTAATGTGTCCATGTGAGCTTGGGTTTGAATTTTAAGACGAATTAAAATAATCCGCTCAAAGCACTTCATAGCAACGGAAGTGAGTGCCACTGGTCTAAAGTCGTTCAGTCCAACTGGTTTGGGTTTCTTAGGAAGTGGTAGAATTTCTGCTATTTTAAATATCTTTTGGACTTTGTGTGTGTCAAATGATTTCTGAAACAGTCCTTTAAACACTGGGCTCAGTTGTTCTTTGCAGCTCTTTAGGACGGTGCCTTCCAACCTGTCAGGGCCAGCAGCTTTCCGTGTCCTTATATGGGAGAAGATCCGCCCCACTTCCTCACCTGATTGATGCACTTGCTCTTCCATCAAAGCTGATTGGAGTAGGTGGCACGTCACTCTCCCATCTCGCAAAGTGTTCATTCAGGGCATTTGCTTGTTCGACTGAATGTATCGGAGTGTTAGAGTGGTGATGGTTTTGACCTATAATAGTTTTAAAACCCCTCCACACCATACGAGAGTTATTTTCCTTAAGTTGTTGTTCAACTTTATCTTTATATTGTCTCTTACCCTGTTTAATTTTCATCTGTATTTCCCTCTGAATCAGCTTCCCTCCACACCTGTCATTTGCTTTAAAGGCTCTTTCTTTATCCACTAACAGTTTTTTAATTTCGGTTGTAATCCAGGGTTTTGAATTTGCAAAATGTTTCACACGTTTTGTCGGGATCACATTGTCAACACAAAAGTTAATATATGACGTGACAACATCCACATGGTCGTCGACATCTACACAGTCAAAACAGCCCTGCAGAGCTGTCACACTGTCATCGTCCCACACACGCACTGATGCGATTTTAGGTTTTTCCCTTTTAAGTTTTTGTCGGTAAGAGGGCAATAAAAAGACAGTGTTATGATCTGACCCACCTATCGCTGGTTTGTTGACTGCTTTATAAGCATTTTTTATGTTGCCATAGCATAGATCAATTGTTTTTGATCCACGCATGGCACATTTCACATATTGCTGATAGTGGGGTAGTGCAGATGACAAGGAGCAGCCGTTAAAGTCACCCAGAATAAGTTTGGGAGTATCTGGGGACGCTGCCTCAAGTTCTTGCACATGATGATATATCGCATCTACGGCTGCTTTATAATTTGCATCAGGAGGAATATACACTAGACATACAAATAGTTGCCCAAACTCTCGTGGTAAATATATAGGTCTTAAGGAAACTGATAGTAGTTCTATGTTTGGAGAATTGATAGTATGTCTAATGATATGTTGTCTACACCACTTGGTGTTAATATACATACATAATCCTCCACCGATTGATTTCCCTGTGGCTTGTTGTTCTCTATTAAGTCTTAATGGTGTACCAAAGCCAGGTAGGTAAAGACTATCATCATTCATTGCACTGTTTAACCAAGTCTCACTGAAACATAACAGACAACTATCTCTGTATTCATACCGGTATTGCGTAGAGGCATGGAGTTCATCTAATTTATTCCTTAGCGATCTCACGTTGGAGAGGACTATAGTGGGTAGTGGAGGTTTAAATCCCCTTGCACGAACACGGCGTTTAATACCTCCTCTTGAGCCATGCTTTCTCTTTATCCTGGTAGATCGCTGTTCAGGTGAACGAAGACATTCCACAGGAAAATCTGTTGGAGGTGTCCACTGCAGCTGTGTTGTAAGGCCCAGCTGAAGTAGTTGATGTCTACCGTAGATTATCCTGGATGGCTCGGCGTTTGACAAAAGTAGAGAAAGTAGAGTAATCCCCAAAAAAAGTTCCAAGTAAACCATATTACCATCCATTGTTTACATCCAATTGCAGACGTTTACATTCGAATCATTCAAAAACACGACTTGACGATTCAAAAAAGAAAAAAAAACAACATATACTAGTAACAAACATTGACCAGACAATCAGAGCTCCCATGTGCGTGTCAGCCGCTTAGCAGCACCACCCCCCTAGAGGGGTACAACACATTTGTTTGTCTAGGAGCAACATTAAAAAGAGAGGGAAAATCAGAAATCAATTGAATTATGTCAGACATCTCGTTCTGTCGATAAATGTGTGAGATATGATGGAAGATCTTTTAACATCTCAGAGTTTGCCAGTCTCACGCATTGCTGCGGAGCATTACGGAGAATAACACCGTCCCCATCAGCACCTGAGATATTAGGGGGGGTTGCCACCTCTACTCATACAGCTACAGAAGAGACAACGGGCCTAACAGTCTGATCTGCAGCATAAGAAGAAGAATTTTTTCTGTTGTGGTACGGTTTTAACATGTTTATATGACAAACTCTGGTTTGGCGTTTCCTATCAGGAGTGTGAATCATATCTGTGTCACTTATTTTCTTTTTTATGATATACGGTTCAAAGAAACGTGCAGAAAGTGCTGAAACTGGTACAGGTAAAAGCACAAGCACACTATCACTCGGCTGAAAAAATCTAGCAACTGTCTTGCGATCATACTGACGTTTCATGCTTTTTTTGTGCGGTCGTCTATGAACTTTAGCCAGCGAACAAGCACGATGTAGACCAGGGGTCACCAACGCGGTGCCCGCGGGCACCTGGTCGCCCACAAGGAGCACTTAAGGCGCCCGTGAGGCATGTTCTAAAAATAGCACTGGTCAAAATATAGTTCCGTCTAAAAAAAATTTCTTGCTGTAGTTTTTGAATAAAAAATGCTTGCATTAATGTAGATTTTAAAATGACTAAACATTAAACGTTAAAATGTAAACAAAAATGTTTTAGTTATATAACAAACTCTGGCCTTTTCTGAAGTCAAATGTCAATATTGCATGCAGTATTGGTGCAATATTGGTGCAGCAACAATGAGGAGTCAGTTGTGATTTACATTTACATTTACAGCATTTGGCAGACACCCTTATCCAGAGCGACGTACATAAGTGCTTAAATCTCTAACATTGAATACATTAATGCTGGCTCACTAAGTTACATACTTAAGATACCATGAGTTTAAAACATTTGTTCAAAGTTACAATGAAATTGTAAGTGTCAAAGGTGTTTTTTTTTTTTTTTTTTAAATGCAAAAGATAAGGAAAGAAGTGCTAGTTGAAGTGTTTCCTGAATAAGTAGGTCTTCAACCGCCGCTTGAAAATAGCCAGTGACTCAGCTGTCCGGACCTCTAGGGGAAGTTCATTCCACCACCTTGGTGCCAGTACAGAGAAGAGTCTTGTGGTATACTTGCCTCTTACCCTGAGAGATGGTGGAACCAGTCGAGCAGTGCTGGTAGATCGGAGGGTGCGGGGTGCAGTGCGAGGAGTGATGAGGGCTTTGAGGTAAGAGGGAGCTGGTCCATTTTTGGCTTTGTAGGCCAGCATCAGTGTTTTGAATCTGATGCGTGCAGCTACCGGAAGCCAGTGGAGGGATCGCAGCAGCGGGGTGGTGTGCGAGAACTTTGGCAGGTTGAAAACAAGCCGGGCAGCTGCATTTTGGATCATTTGCAGAGGACGGATTGCGTTCATAGGTAGACCTGCCAGCAGTGCATTGCAGTAATCCAGTCTAGAAATGACAAGAGACTGAACGAGTACCTGAGCAGCCTGTGTGGACAGAAATGGCCGAATCCTTCTAATGTTGTAAAGAAGAAACCGACATGAGCGAGTCACATTAGCAACATGAGAGGAAAAGGACAGTTGATTGTCCATGGTTACCCCAAGGTTGCGAGCTGTGGCTGAAGGGGAGATCAGATCATTGTGCAAGGATATAGCAAGATCATGACCTGGGGATGAATCACCTGGGATGAAGAGCAGCTCAGTTTTGCTAGGATTAAGCTTTAACTGATGAGCAGTCATCAATGATGAAATTTCTGCCAGACATGCAGAGATCCGGTCAGAAGCTGTGGCATCTGCGGGTGGGAAAGAGAAGATAAGTTGTGTATCATCAGCATAGCAGTGGTAAGAGAACCCATGTGAGGAAATAACTTCCCCAAGAGAGTGAGTATACAGGGAGAAAAGAAGAGGACCAAGTACTGAGCCTTGTGGGACGCCAGTGGAGAGTCTGCGTGGAACAGATGTCACTCCCCTCCATGTTACCTGATATGAGCGTCCTTCCAGGTAGGAAGCAAACCATTCCCAAGCTGATCCGCAAATCCCAAGACTCCTGAGGGTGGCTAAGAGAGTCTTATGGTTGACCGTATCAAACGCTGCTGAAAGGTCAAGGAGGATAAGGACGGATGAGAGATTGGCTGATCTAGCAGCATGTAGTTTCTCAGAGACATCTAAAAGGGCTGTCTCTGTGGAATGAGCTGCTTTAAAGCCAGACTGGTTGGGGTCTTGGAGGTTGTTCTGTGATAGATAGACAGACAGTTGATTAAAGACAATGCGTTCAAGAATTTTTGAAAGAAACGAGAGAAGTGATACCGGTCTGTAGTTACTGATGTCTGATGGATCCAGAGCAGGTTTCTTCAGGATGGGAATAACCCTTGCCCTCTTGAAAGTAGTTGGTACCTGACTAGATGCTATGGATCTATTGGCGATAGTGGTAATGAAGGGCAGAAGGTCTTGCGAGATGGTCTGGAGCATAGTGGAAGGGAGAGGATCCAATGGGCAGGTGGTAGGATTGCAAGACTGGATGAGTTTTAGAATCTCTTCTGCTGTTACAGTTGAGAAATGCGACAACAAAGGTGTAGGGGAGTCCATACTCTGAGATGTAAGTGCAGTCGGGGCTGAAGTGAAGGTCTGGCAGATTTCCTCAATCTTCTCCTGGTAGAAAGAAGCAAAGTCTTCTGCAGTCAGGGAGGATGAAGAAGGTGGAGCCGGGGGGTTGAGCAGAGAAGAGATGATGTTGTGGAATTCCCGAGGGTCATGTGAGGAAGCTTCAAGCTTTTCCTTGTAGAAGGAAGTCTTGGCAGAAGTCACATCTGAGGAGAACTTGGCCATGAGTGTTCGGTAAGAATCAAGATCTGCATCAAGTTGTGATTTCTTCCACTTTCTCTCTGTTGATCTTAGCTCTCTTCGATTGTTGCACAGCACATCTGAAAGCCAAGGAGCAGAACAAGAAGTTTTCTTGGGTTTAGTGGACATAGGGCAGAGGAAGTCCATAGTTGAGGAAAGAGATGAGAGGAAAGTATCTGTGGCCAAGTCCAAGGGCAGTGACGAAAAAGACTCAGGATCAGGAAGGGAAGAAAGAGTGCCAGAAGCTACAGAAGAAGGGGAGACAGAGTGAAGGTTGCGGCAGCTAAGAGCGAGGGGTTGAGAGGTAGTTTTAGGTAGGGTAGGGAGAGTGATGGTGAAGGATACCAGGTGATGATCAGAGACATGTAGTGGGGTAGCAGTCACGTCTGTAGCTGGAGAAGGACGGGTGAAAACCAGGTCCAGCACATTGCCTCCTTTGTGTGTGGGGATGTAGCTGTTGAGTGTGAGTGTGAATGAGTCGAGAAGAGACAGGAGGGAAGAAGAATGTAGCTTGTCAGAGGGGAGGTTGAAGTCACCAAGCACTGTCAGGGGGGAGCTATCAGAAGGGAAAGCACTAAGCAGTGTGTCCATTTCTTCCAGGAAGTCACCTAGGGGACCAGGAGGGCGGTAAACAACAATGATAACAAGGTTAATTGGAGAGGTAACTGAAATGGCATGAAATTCAAAAGAGGAGATGGTTAAGTGAGACAAGAGGAGAGGTGTAAAGCACCATTTCTTTGACAGCAATAAACCTGTACCACCACCCCTGCCTGTTTCTCATGGTGAGTGAGAGAAAGCATAGGCAGTGGATAAAGCAGCTGGTGTAGCAGTGTTCTGTGGGGATATCCAGGTCTCTGTTAGTGCAAGAAAATCAAAGGAGTAATGGGAAGTTAAAGCAGAGATAAAATTAGCTTTTTTCACAGCAGACTGGCAATTCCAGAGCCCACCTACCACCACTGTTTGAGACTTACACAACAGAGGAGGGTAGATGAGGTTACTGGGATTGTGACCTCTGCTCTGTGGACGAGAGTGTCTGCGAGTGTAGGAATTGAGTACAGAGATGGGTTTAAGGCACATATTTGCAGTCAAGAGTGAGAATTAAGGTATGGTAGAATATAGCAAAACAGTATTAGACACAAAGTTTACAATGAGAGAGAGAGAGATACTTACGAACCTTCAATTTAAATAGGTAAGCCCTGCCCCCAATTCACACCTTAAGGTAGACTGAAACTACTCCTGATTAATCAGCTGAGAGAACAACAAGGACCAACACTATAAAAATCAACAATGGTATAGAATATAACAATTCAAATCACACTACTCTAGAACAAAGTGAGTTAAGCAGATAGTATACAAAAGTCAGGAACCTACTTTACCAGAAGACAATATATTCAAATGAAGAGAGTTAACCCCAAAAACATGGCAGAAAAGCGACATACCATTTTCACGGTGTTTGGGAGGAAGAGTTCTTTTTACGTCAGTCAAAGAAAAGTGTGTGTGTGTGTGTCATTTGTGGGACGACTGTTGTGACGGCAAAGCGGCACAATGTGGCGAGACACTTCAGTACGTGTCACGAAAGTTTCAATGCTAACTACCCACCCGGCAGCGCATTAAGGACAGAAAAAGCCATTACAAATCCTTTGATGCAAGTGGACATGACATGCACTGCTGAGCAACTACAGTAAATGCTCTGTTCAACTTGGATGCTGGACAAAGGTAAAGATCCTAACGTTGCAAAATGACCTTCACCTCAAAGCCCATCAGTCTACATCAAACTTTTGGTGCCTTGTGGACACAGAAAAGTACAGTGGTGTACAGTATGAACAGCAGCTATGAAAGTCGCCTGCCTTTTTGGTTCAACCTCTCTCTGTGAATCAGCCTTTACTAACATGAACTTTATCAAGAACAAACACAGAACACACCTTACTGATGCACATTTACAAGACTCACTCAGACTTGCAGTGTCAAATTATCCACAAGATTACAGTACACTGGTGAGCAGAATGCAGTGCCAGGCTTCCCACTAACAGACATTTACACACAAAGAAGAGATAACGTGTTCATTGAAAACACCATAACATTAAACTAAAAATGTTGCACAGAAATGTGAAAAATTGTTCAAAAAAGACTAGATAACTTGTTGTGACTTGATTAATGATTTCCTTGACATTACTTCCTGACTTTCAAATGTTGGAACAGATAAACAAAGATAAATGTTGCATGTTTAAATATTCCTACCATCATTGTTGTATAAATCATTGTTAATAATTGTGGGGAATAATTAACATTGACATGTGAGCAGTCTCTTCACCATATTATTATTATTATTATTATTATTATTATTATTATTATTATTATTAAAAAGTGATCTGTGCAATTTTGCTATTGAGGAAGTTTGTATCAAACAGGTAGCCCTTCGTACTACTCAGTTCCCTTGAAGTAGCACTCAGACTTAAAAAGGTTGGTGACCCCTGATGTAGACGTTCACAAAATTTGCTGACATAATCTAACACATTCATTTCTGGACTTGAATCAGTCGCCATCATCTGATCTTTCAGAACTTTTAAGGGACCTCTAACATTATGTCCAAACACCAGTTCCGCAGGACTAAACCCTAGGGACTCTTGTACTACTTCGCGTGCCGCAAATAATACCAGAGGAACACTGTCGTCCCAATCCCTACCTGTCTCCATACAATATTTGCGCAGCATGGACTTAAGGGTCTGATGAAAACGTTCCAGCACGCCTTGACTTTCAGAGTGATACACGCTTGAAACGCGGTGAGCTACAGTATGGCAAGAGACTTCATTACCTGTGTGAAGAGTTTTGAGAGAAAAATAGTACCCTGATCTGTCTGTATAATTTTAGGGAGCCCAAAAGTGGAGAAAAATTTAATCAGTGCTTTTATAATAACTGGAGCTGTGATTTTTTCGTTACGGAAAAAACTCTGGAAACCGTGTAGCTACACACATAATTGTAAGCAAGAACTGGTTACCTGATTTTGTTTTAGGGAGAGGACCAACACAATCCACAATCACATGTTCAAGCGGCTCTCCCACCACCGGAATTGGGAAGAGCAGAGCAGGCAGAATCACCTGCTTAGGCTTCCCTACAAACTGACAAGTATGACAGGTTCGGCAGTACTCAGCAACATCTTTTTTCAATCCTGGCCAAAAGAAGTGCTTGAGTATTCTGGTATAGGTTTTTGTAACGCCAAGATGTCCAGCCAGCGAATGGTCATGGGCTAAATGCAGGACCTGCTGACGATACGGTAACGGAACAACAATTTGATACACACTATTTGAATGCAAGTGTTGATCTGGGTCCGAACATCATTTACGCATCAACAAATCATTGTCAACAAAGTAAGTGACTTTCTTATCTGCTGCAAGATCCTACACTTTTGTTTTGTTTTTTGTTTATTTTTTGGCCCAACTCAGTTTTCTGAAGCATCTTTAAGACCACCCACCTTTAAGAAATGGATGTCTGAAAATTAGCTTTGTCTGAATGTGATGCTGATTGGTTCACCACATCAGCTGCGTAAAGCAGAGACCGTAACCTTAAGTTTGGATGGCTCTGCTTTACAATCCCAAACTAAGCTAAAAAATTCGGGGGTGATATTTGATGCCAATTTAACATTTGACCATCATGTTCGTAAAACTCTCAAAGCATCGTTTTTTCATCTCAGAAACATTGCCAAATTACGTCCCATGTTGACTTTCTCTGGCTGAAAAGTTAATCATAATCATTGTGTATTTTCACGTCTTGACTACTGTAATGCTTTGCTGGCTGGAGTTCCTAAAGCTACCCTAAGTAAATTACAGTTGGTACAGAATTCAGCTGCTAGAATTCTGACTAGGACCAGTGTGTCAGGGGTTAGAACACATTACACCTATCCGGGAAAAATTGCACTGGCGTCCTGTTAGTTTCCGTATTTTAAAATTCTCATGCTCACTTATAAGGCCTTGAACAATTTGGCCCCTCAATATCTGTGTGAGCTGTTAACCCTTTACATACCTTCACATGCTCTACGCTCTACTGAAGTTGGTCTTCTAACTGCCCAAACAACACGGCTAAGAACTATGTGATCAGGCTTTTTCTTCTTTGGCTCCCAAATTGTGGAATTCCCTGCCCTCAGAGATTAGGAACGCAGAATCCCTGGTGTTTTTAAATCCCGTCTTAAAACGTACTTTTTTAGGGCAGCTTTTATGTCACTCCTTTGTTTGTTATTTATTGGCTTTTAATAAATAAAGATAAAATAAAGTTTATTATTATTATTATTATTATTATTATTATTATTATTATTATTATTATTATTATTATTATTATTATTATTATGGTTCTCTGGAAGATTGCTGGACTTGAGCTGACACCAAAAGGTAATCTGGTGTAGGTAAACAGTGTGTATTTACTGTCACATACTGTTTTGACTTTTCATCCAAAACAATCTGTTGATATGCATGACTCATATCTAATTTATCTCCTCCGGACAGCACCGCAAACATATCCTCCATTTTTGGAATGGGATACTCTTCCAGTGAAGACTCTCTATTTATGGTCACTTTATAATCTCCACACAATCTCACTGATCCATACGGTTTTAACACTGGCACTACTGGAGCTGTCCAGTCTGAAAATTTCACAGGCACTATTATGTTTTCATTGATCAGTCTATCCAGCTCTACTTCCACCTTTTCTTTTATTGCAAAAGGCAATGACCTTGGCTTGAAAAAATGAGGTTTTGCCTCACTGGATACATAAAACCATTGCCTTGGTTCCTTTTAGTGTTCCCAATTCCTCTTTGAATGTGCCTTCAGAATGTCCTGTAACCTCTCAGAACTATTTTCTATGTGGTTGATGTTCTCCCAGCTGAGTTTTAACTCCCAGCAGGTTTGGTCCTGATCCAGCCACCACGATTGCTGGTAGTTCTTTGGTAATACCTTTGTGGTACCCAGAATGTTCACTAACTGTCCTATGTAAGTTTTAAGGTTGACCTCGCTTGTAATCAAAGGCAGTTTCTTTTTAGCATCCGATTTGTCATGTTCAGCTTGTGATAAAACAGTCACACTGCATCCTGTGTCAGTCTCAAATTCCACTACACGTTCACCTTCGTCTGATACTCGCACGAGGGCACGCAGCAACGCAACTGGGAACAAAAAAGAGTACGTCCACATGTACCCATTTTTCTGTTATATTGTATATTAGTATATATTAGTTATATATTATTATTATTATTACTAATGTGTTGCTTAGTACTTTGGAAAGTACACGATGAGACTAATTATGTTGGTGTTTTTTTTTTAGGAATGTGTCTGCATCACCTTTACCTTTACCATCACCTGCTACTCACACACGCTGTAGGTCTCTTTCAGTTCTCAAAGCAACTGAGACTAATGTGTGTTCAGTTAAATAGGAACTGTTTTGAGCAATGGCATGACGACATTTAAACTCCATTCTCCAAGATTCACAGTGTGTGATGGCTTACAAATTTATATCTTATTTTTTATATTGTAAAGAATCATTCCATACAATAAAGCTTCTTGACTCTTGACTCTATTGTATTGTTCATGTTTTTTTACCATTGGTAAAATAAAAGTCTTATTTTGTCAAGTACAGATATAAAAGTATTTTGTACTTTATTGTACACTATTTTAGTAAACTACAAGCAAAAGATTTCCTCTTTGAGTCTCCCCACACTCATTCTTTTGTCAACACAATCCAGACTAAGCCATTAGGGGGTTGGGCCTCCTCAGGTGTGAATCATCAATATTCATGACCATTGACCCGCCCTCGCATATTGCCTTTACACAACAAAAACTGTCTTACAAAAGTTAAATCAATGTATTGTTTCATGTGAATGAGTGGGTAAAATGGTTTTTACATCTTTTTGTAGCAAATTCTCAACTCTACAAGAGTAGAGAACTTTATTGTTTGTGAACAAATGTTTAGTATGTGTTTCTTGGCCTTATATCAGCAACTTTTTCTTTTTTTTTTACTAACCACGCATAAACATCATTTACTTAAAAATACAAACATGTACATACATTTTACTTACATAATATTGTAGCCCAGTTTGTGCTGAATACAGTGTTATGTGATATTAACCATTAATATGTATTGAAAAATGATTTAATATCTCGCCATATTCCTCCCAGGACTGCGACGTACCATCGAATGGGGCCATGGATCCCACCATGCCAGCCATCTTATCGTCCAGTCAACTCACACGGTAGCCGCCAGCTAACAGCAAAAATGTGGCACCTCCCGTTGAAATTCTTTTTATTTTCACTTTGGAACGTATTTCAAAGGCCCAACTTTATCCTTGTCAAGATACAATACAAGAATCCAATACAATATCCTCCTATACAAGATACAACACCCCTGTTTGGACTTATTAGCTAACCTGTAAATATTTGAATATAGTATTATTGGGGAGGTAGGGAGACCGATGTCATTTTTGTTAGAACCTTTTATTGATTGTTTTTGTTCAGGGAGTTAGGGAAGTGTTTGTATTTTCTTTTCTTTTGTTTGCCAAGTAGGGAATATAAAGGGTACAATAATTAGCTGTTTTTGTTTGTTATTTTGGCCTTGTTGGCTCCTGAAGACATGGTGAAATTGTTCTTCTCATTAAAATATTGTTCTTTCAGTTACCTCTGTTTCTCTTACCCTTTCATGTTGTGCCTTCACCCCTAGACGGGGCGTAACACACACACAGACACACACACACACACACACACACACAGACACACACACACACACAAATAAATAAATGGAAATTGAATAAATACTTTGTATTTAGTTAAATTGTGTTCAGTGATCATTGGTGTGTGTGGGGGGGTTGGAGGTGTCACTCCTGATAATATCACTGTCTAACGGTTCAAGCTGTATTCTCCGTTTGAGTCCTGCGCATGCGCAGTTCACCTAGAAGCTCGTGTAGGGGAAGCCCCATACTCTCATAGCATCTGTGCATGAAGATCAGGCCACAACACGCGTGTTATACGTGGGTCAATATTCATATTAATCTGTCTTAAGTTTATATGATAAAGGATGATGAAGATGAGGAAGATGATGGCTGCAGTGTGTGTGACACTTTGTGTCCTCGCGCCTGCTTTGGGAGGTGAGTTTCCGGGAACTGAAAGTAAACCGAAAGTACTTTATAAAATCATTATAACTGAACAAAAAGACACAGAGATGTCAAAATATTATTCTAAATACACGGCGGAAGTTTGCAGTTATGGATTTAGTTAAGTTCTGATAAGATCTTTGTTGAATTTAATGAAAACGGTTCACTTCCGGTCTGAACGACGGCTTTGTTTACCGTTATGTTTGTTTACTAAAAATAACCTTCTGCTTTTAGACTTTATTTTATATTAAATTGTATCTATCTATATATATATATCAATATTTCCTTTATTTTTTTTTTATAGTAATTACAGAATAATCATGAAGTCTAATCACACTGTAACATTTAACACAATAGTAATAGTTATATGTTAGAGTTTTACAGTATTTTGAGTATTTTGGAGTATTTGAGCATTCGACACGTTTTGCTGTAATAACAGACACACGTGAGCTCCCTGGACTCCACGTGTTCATGTAAAACCTGATGATTCTTTTTAGATCAAATCCATCTGATTGAAGTCTGATCATGAAAATCAGACCTTTTGTACAAAGCAATTAATATGGAAAAGATCTCAGATTTGCTTCCTTTTAAATAGGGAGCTAGAACTAGTGCAGAATCTTAGATATTACATTAGATACTGAATATTAATCACATTATATATAATTAATTACCATAATAAAATTAAACATCTTGAACATTTATTTTTGGTTAAAAAATTCTGAAACTGTTTATTTCCCAGATACAGAAACACAAAATATAGTTTTACAGGTTTTTTATATCTATATTATACTTATGTCATGTTACATTGACTGCTGATAATTCTATTTATCTTTTTTATTTCTATTTGTTTCTCTTTATTTATTGCATATATTAATATTTAAATATGACAGTTATATATTTTACATATATTAAATGCTGCTACTAAAACGTGTATGAATTAAAGCCTCACTAAAATACTCTCAGTGGTCACTTTATGAGGAACATCTGTCATTATACAGGTCCAGCATTTCAGCTGATGTTCACAAAAACATCAAAGTCTGATCTCTGTGACTGGTATCAGATGTTTTCATTATGACTGAATGTAGATTACACAGTTTAGTTGTTCCTACTAAAGTGGATGGTGAGTGAATTCTCGAGTGTGAGTGTGGTTTTGGGTGCATGTTTTTAAGAGTTCTACATGCTCATGAAACCACAGTGTGTTCAAAAGAGCGAGGGTGTTTCCTGTGTCATGTGTCGGCTGTGCAAAAGATTTCCGTTTACTGCACACTTTTTTGTACACATTTTCCAATAATAAGTGATGCATGTAAATGAATTTAAACAAATCATCTTCACCCTGCGTTAGAAACAAAGAAATCAAATAAAAACAAAGCAAAACAAAAATGATTAAATGTGATAATAATAATAATATGTTTAATTTATATAGCGCCTTTCCCAAGCTCAAGGACGCTTTACAAGGTAACATACATATACGTCGGGCATTTGCCCAGGACGAAGGTTCATACATATACGTCGGACATTTGCCCAGAACGAAAGATCACATGCAGCTGCATGAGATAATAACAGAAGACAGGATTAAACACAAAAACATACAGTACAAGAGATAAGACTCTACATAGTACACAGTACATACACCACATTTCAGAAAAATTAAGGACTCCTAATATATATCCATTTACTGGCAGTGAAGGTTGAAAAGGTGAGTCTTAAGCCTTGATTTAAATTCAGACAGAGTGGTGATGGTTCTGAGTGCAATGGGTAGGGAGCTGCATAGTGTTGGAGCAATGACAGAAAAGGATCTGCCACCTGCAGAGGATAAACGGTATCTAGGAATACAAAGAAGTTCAGAATTTGAAGACCGAAGTGATCGTGAAGGTACATAGGATGAGAGAAGATCGGAAAGATGGGGGGGAAGAGCATTTAGTGCCTTATAAGTGAGCAGTATGATTTTATATTTTATGCGTGATGAGACTGGCAGCCAGTGAAGATCAAATAATATAGGGGTGATGTGGGCAGATTTTTTATTGGAGGTTAACATTCTGGCAGCCGAGTTTTGTATGTACTGTAAACGTGAGATAGAGTGAGCTGATAGACCAGAGAAGAGTGAATTGCAGTAATCGAGACGGGACGTAATCAGAGCATGTACTAATGTTTCGGCATCATTTCTGCAGATAAAAGGTCGCAGTTTGACAATGTGTTGTAGATGAAAAAAAGACGTTTTGGAGAGGCTGCGAATGTGGGCATCAAAGGATAGTGAGGGGTCGAATATGATACCTAAATTTCTAACGGTAGCTGAGGGGAAAATCGTAGTAGCATCCAGATCAAGACTAAAGTCCACAGAGTTGTTTTTTATTAGAGATGGAGGACCAGTTATCAGAATGTCAGTTTTACCCAGATTCAGGCTAAGAAAATTTGAGTGTAGCCATAGTTTTAACTCGCTAACACAAGAGGAAAGTGAGGATTTTACATTAACAGAAACTGGTTGACAGGTAGTGTATAACTGAATATCATCAGCATAACAATGATAGCTAAAACCATGTCGACGAATGATGTTGCCAAGCGGCTGAATGTACAGAATGAATAGAAGTGGACCAAGAACAGAGCCCTGTGGGACACCATGTTTAAGTAAGACAGTAGGAGATTTGGAATTCTGTATGGAGATGTGATATTGCCTGCCTGTGAGATAAGAAGAAAACCAGGATAGTGCAGAGCCTGATATGCCAAATTCCGCTAAGCGGGAAAGTAATATCTTATGACAGACAGTATCAAAGGCAGAGCTGAGGTCTAATAACAGAAGTATAGAGAGACTACCTGAGTCTCCAGTGAGTAAAAGATCATTAACAACCTTTACTAGCGCGGTCTCCGTGCTATGCTGTTGGCGGAAACCAGATTGAAAAATATCAAAGAGGTTGTTACCAGCTAGGAATGACTGCAGCTGAGAGGCCACAGCCTTTTCCATAATCTTCAATACAAATGGCAGGTTGGAAATAGGGCAGTAGTTGGATAAGTCTGTCGGGTCCAGATTAGTCTTTTTAAGTATGGGAGTAACAGCAGCAGTCTTAAGTGACACAGGTACAGTAGAGGAGATAAATGACATATTAATAAGGTGGGAGATGGGGCAGAAATCGCCGATGTACAGTCTTTTAGCAGGAAAGTAGGTGCAGGATCAAGAGTACATGATGAGGAGTTAGATTTTTGTATTAACTCAGTGATTAATGAGGAATTGGTTAAGGCTAGGGTTGTCATAGAATTATTAGATTGAGATTTCATATGCTCATCAGTAGTTGGTTCCTCACCAAATGTCGCATACAGAGTATCTAGCTTACCCTGGAAATGGATCAGGAAAGAGCAGCACATAACCATGGAGTCAGAGTCACTAAGGCTGTGCTTTGGTGCTTGAATCAGTTTATTAACTGTGCTAAATAACATTTTGGGCCTATTGCTTGCTTTGTTAATGATGCTGGAGATATGGGAAGAGCGGCTGTATTTAAGGCCAATTTATACTGCTGAAGACATTCAGCTAATATAAGAAAATGTCCAGTTGAACCAGTTTTTCTGAAGAGACGTTCATGTTGTCTACATTTTACCTTCAAACCTCGAAGCTCTGCATTGAACCACGGGGAGGAATGGGACAAAGGGACAGACCTAATCTTAGTTGGGGCAAACTCATCCAACAATTTTTCAACAGAACAGCAATACTTGTCATAAATCATTGATGGGCAAGTTAAATTGATCACATCAGAAAGAGTAGAGGAGGCAACAGAATCACAGAAGGAGCTAGTGTCAACAGTATTTAAATGACGATAACGTATGGTTAGATTTTTGATGTGGTTGACTGGACAGATAAATGTAAAATCAAAGGAAATGAGTCTATGGTCAGAAAGAGGGGTAGCTAAACTGTCAACAGAGATATTATTCAGACCAGATGTACAAACAAGATCAAGCGTGTGACCATGAGTATGAGTTGGAAAATTAACATGCTGGATAAGGTCAAAACAATCAAAGACAACATTTAGCTGAGTAACAGTGGAGCAAGCAGTATTAACATGAATAACTTGGGACGACACAGCACATGCTTGGGTTAGTAGTTCACTGAGTTCTGTGAAAAAATCACTTTGTTGTTTAGGTGGTCTGTAAATTAATATAAGTACAATGGGACGTTTGGTACCAAGCTTCATCACCATGTACTCAAATGTCGTGGTATTGTGAAAAACCAATTTAGAGACAGTTAATGACGCACGAAAAATGACAGCAAGACCACCCCCTTTACCAGTTGTACGTGGTTCTGACATATGTCGGTATCCAATAGGGGTAAGCAGATTCAGGTGGATAAAATCATCTGGTACCTGCCAAGTCTCTGTGAGAAATAACATATCAAATTTATTGTCAACTATTAGCTCATTCATGTAGGTGCCTTTGTCTGAGATAGAGCGACAATTTAGAAGGGCACAGTGTTTATTTGTTCCATTGACAGCAGGGGTATGCTTAATCACAGAGTCAGTCATATTAATGTTGACAAGGGAGCGACGTCGATTATAAGAGCACGCCAACTGTTTCATGGCCCTGCTACTAGACCAGATAGAGGGGATCACAGACGATGATGACTGATGAAGGACGTATCTCCTTCTGGAAGAGCGATGTAAATATCTTGGGCGACGAAGGATACCAGATGAGCGGCAATGCGCCACTCGCCAGTGCCCATTTAGAGCCATTAGCTCGCAGGGCTTGTATACCATTTCCATATGATTGAAACCAAAAATAGCCAGAGATAGAATAGTAAATGCCAGAAGCTTTAACATGTTGAAAAGAGCCATGGAAAAGTCAGCCTACAGCATTACTGCGTTAGCCAGAACCGAACCCAACCCAACATCAACAAAAGCACACGGAAAGGGCAGCTACCTGACCAAACAGTGTGTTAACAGACAATCCACAAGTAGAGTGTTAACTCACCTCATAGTTAGTCAGATCGATGGAGGATCGAGAGGGCAGAGGGCTCGCGATAAACTAGAAACCAAACTTTTCCTGCCGCTCTCCAACTCTCTAACACGGCGAAAGGCAAAAGATACCATCCAAACATATGGAAATTCCTCAGATCGGGAAGTAATCCAAACAATTCCGAGACGTGAATTAACGCAGCAGGCAAACAAACAAAACAAAACAAAACAAATCAAAACAATAACCCAGCATGGAGCGGCAGCTAGATGCGCACAGCGTTCCCAAACCGGAAGTGACGAAAAAAGTTGTGTACTCAGTGTTGTTGTGTTGTGTGTGTTGTGTTGTTGTGATAAAAAATGTGAACAGATTCACTTTGTTCCAGAGTGAAAATGTTATTAGTAATAAAATAGTATGGAACTTTGAGTGAAGTTGATCAGTTGATAGAATTATGGTGCTTAATCATTTGTCCAAAGTAAAGAAAACATTTACAGTGTAGGAATCACATTAGATCAGAATAAACCAGCCTCGAGCCAACAAGTCTACTGAACCCTGAGTCTCAAACAGAACTTTTTTCTATTTTTGTTTATTTTCAGCCTGAATATTTCAGTGGCATTTTTGGTGTTGAATGTAAGTCCAACTTACACTGGAAGGGTTCATCTCACATTCAGGGATTAGGGAGAGGGGTAGGGCTGTGTCTGTTAATATCCAACAGGTTAAACAGTGTACAGTGCTTGTGTTGTTTAAGTGTTTTCTTAAAAAATAATAATAAAGAAATAGAGATCAGGAAGAGGCAAAAACTTTTTAACAGAGCTGTAGATCAGTCGCGCTGCCATACATTCATATGGAATGGTTCAGGTTACGTTCTATTAGGAAGAAAAAGAAAGACTGTACAAGTTTGTACTAGTGTGTAAAATGTTGCCAATATAATATAATATAATATAATATAATATAATCACCACTTGATATGGTGACTCTGTAATCCTGTGTTGAAATGAACAAATTGTTGTCATAACTTTCAGTTATTCAGTAATAACAATGATGACATTGTTTATGAACTTTCATTAAAAAGTGCACTAGATGGACATCAGAAACATGACCAAAGACAATCAGAAGCCAAATGATATCCAGTGCACTTTAATGTAGAACATCTAAACCTGCTTGTATTGTATTTCAGCTGCATGTGAACAACATAAAGATAATAGAAGTAGAACATGATTTGGTCTCAAACAAAAGTAAAAGTTGGTAAGATAACTTTCTATTCCCTCTCCTCCAGGTGAACACTCACTGTTTTACACCTACACGGCTCTGTCTAAACCTCTCGAGCTGCCTGGAATCTATGAGTTCACCGCACTGGGCATGCTCGATGACCGAGAACTCGACTACTACAACAGTAAGACTCAGGTTAAGGTTCCTAAACAGGACTGGATGAAGGAGAAGATGGAAAAGGATTACTGGGATAAAGGAACTCAGTCCCGTAAGAGCAAAGAGCAGTGGTTTAAGGTCAACGTGGACATCCTGATGGAGCGAATGAGACACAATAAGTCTGGTTAGTTCAGTTTTATTTATCATTACTCATTAAATGTCAGATGTCATTTCTTTATGATTCTTAATGTCACACAGTTCTTATCTTTACTGCACTGTCTCCATTTCAGACCTTCATGTTCTTCAGTGGAGACATGGCTGTGTGATTGAGGGTGAAAATGGAAATAGTAAATTTGTGAGAGGAATTGATGAGTACAGCTACGACGGCGCTGAGTTCCTCTCCTTTGATGATGAAAACTCGAGGTGGATCGCTCCAGTTCAGGCTGCTGAGCCGACCAAAAGGAAATGGGATGAAGTGTCCATCCTTAACACATACACCAAGAGCTACCTGGAGAAAGAGTGTGTGGACTGGCTCACCAAGTTCATGGACTATGGACAAAAAGAACTGAGAAAATTTTGTGAGTATCCAGGAGTTTTTTCTTGAGTCACATTCATCTTGATAAATTAAGAAGGAAAATTAACATCATATCTTCTTCCAGCTCCCCCAGAGGTGCATCTACTTACAAAGAAATCAGTGACTGACAGCAAAAAGCTGACCTTGACCTGCCTGGCCACGGGTTTCTACCCTCCAGATGTGGAGATGCAGGTGAGAAAGTCCAAAACTTCCCTGCCTGAACATCTGCTAGTATCTTCAGGAGTCAGACCCAATGGTGATGGCACATACCAGCTGAGGAAGAGTGTGGAGATCCTGGAGGATGAAAAATCACTGTACAATTGTTATGTGAACCACATCACTCTGAAGAAGCCTATAATTGTAGGTGAAGGTAAGTGGAGCACCGTTACTGAGCCGAGTTATTCTACTTACAGCCCGTATCAATAAAAACACAGTGGTGTAAAGAAAGACAAATGAGTCTGAAAATGTAAAAGGTGTGATCTCTTACATTGCTCTTATTCTTATTGTTGCAAGGACAAGATTGCTTTGACTGCTCCGTAGCTTCGAGTGGTATCATTGGAGCAGTGATTGGAGTTCTGTTGGTGCTGGTTGGGGTTGCTTGTGTCATCTATATTCTTTATTCCAAGAAATATATTGGTGAGTATTGCTGCTCTCACACTTTCGAATATCTCACCTGACATCAATACATTTAATCTCTTCTCTTCCTCATGTACATTAATCTCTCCAGCTTTCTTGAACAGACCAACGAACGAACAACAAGCTATGAATGAAAAGGTGGCATATATTCCAGCTCCTGCAGGTATGTGGACAATGATTCTGTTTTGGATAAAAACAAGCAGCTGGTAAGTATACGAGCTGTCCCACTGGTCCTGTTCCTGTATTCTGCACGATGATAAATAAAGTTAAATCTATTCTAATCAAGTCTTATTTAATAAGAATCACGAGAACAGAAAATTTTGTTTTACATTTTAAAACTCAACAGAGGAAGTATGGTATATTTTATTACTTACGTGTACACTTGTGTGTATTTACAGCTGATCTGGAAGTGAATGGACATGTGAATGGACATGCGAAACAATGTGCGAATGGACACAAGAATGGAATCAACTAAGGTTGTAATGCATTAATATTTTAAAGCTGAATGTGTTCTTGGTGAAGTCTTCAGGACAGAAGAGTTTACTCTTTGTAGTTTATTAGTAATATGACAGGAGGGGGTTTTATTTAGCAGGTTTGTTATTTGAAGTTAAAGGTGGGGTCTCCGATGTTTGAAAGCCAATGTGGACATTTGAAATCACCAAAACAAACACGCCCCTAACCCAAACGGGTCCCACCCCTGTATTGATAGCTCCGCCCACACATACATACGTAACCCAGGCAACTAATGGAAAGAAATGTGTCTTTATCATAGCTGAAGTGAAGAACAATACGATTGTAGATAAACAAACAAGCAAAAATGACACACAAGCATAATCATGTAAAGGACAAAGACATATATTAGTTCTGTGTAACAAAACAAAACCAACGTTACTCACCTATCGAGAAGGAAAAAAGCGCCTCGGCGTCTTAAGTAAAGTTGGTCACATATTCACAGATTGGAGTTTCCCGAGTCAATAACTCCTGAGCTAAACACTGTTACTACACAAAACACGGTTGTAGCTGCGTCTCTACATTACTACGATAGAAAAGAGGTGTTATTTGTGTAGTAACAGCGTTTAGCTCAGGAGTTATTGACTCAGGAAACTCCAATCTGTGAATATGTGACCAACTATGTCCTACTTCTTACCTTATCGTAAGTCTTTCTTCGCTTTCTTTCTTTGTTTTTATCCTCCATGTCAATGTTAAAACCGCTTTCTGTTAATGTCACACATGCGCACTGAACACTCTCTCCACCCATATTGACAAGACACGCCCCTTTCTGTTCATTGGCTACACATTTGTTTTTATTTTTGTTTAGTTTGTCATCCCGACTCAGTTTTCTGAAGCTTTTCTCAAACAACGGAGACCCCACCTTTAATAAAACAAAAAAATCTCAGCTTGTCATGTTCCTGAGCAACCATACTGCACCATATCATTAATTGCAACATATTTTAAATTCATTTATTATTATTGTTGTTGTTGTTGTTGTTAAGTAATAATAATTGATCAATCCTTCAGCCCCATTTCCTGTTTATTATGTGATTTAATGTAATTAAATTTTAATTAAATTAATTTTCAGACTTATCTTTAAATCTGGTCATGTTTGTGTCAGTAATGTTTCTCTTTTTCTTTACAGCAGCATGAAGACAAGGATCTCAGACCAAATGACCACGAAATCGTTTTAACCTTCATGTTGTCTTTACATTTTAAATATAATGTGGTAACAGAATTGGGTACGAATTTCAATGTTCATGCTTTTAAAAACAGTTGACGAAGCCTGCATGTTTAGTAGGAAGACATCTAACCACAGATGATCAGCAGCTAAAGCATTCTGCACACACGAGTCTGTATTATTAACAGTTTACGTCAATTCATTTCTTGCCGTGTTCTTTAATAAATAAACGTTCTGCTCAATTTGTCCTCAGCTATGCATGTGTCTATTGAGCTTCTTTGTTAGTTTTATTTATTCATTTGATTTTATTTGTGGTATGAATATTTTTTTTGCTTCAGTTTGAGTTTAAAACATTAATATTTTATTAGACTTTACTTCGCACTGACCAAAAATCTGTCAATCTGTCAGTGTTCACGTTGCTTCTGTGTGTCTGTACCAAACCTATACACCTTGGATATAAAAAAAGAATGAATTTCATGGCTTGTTACAGGATCGGGGCTCCCTTCTGATGTGAAATCTTACTGATTGTCGTATTTTTTCCAAAGGTAACATGGCAAATGTTGAATGTTATAAACAAACTTTTGAATGTGGATGTAATAGGGTTAGGGTTGAGGTTTCAGACAGATTTAAACGGTGAGAAGCTCTATAAAAGTTTTTAATCTTTTGATAGCTGTCTGGAAATATAATATTTGAGTTTGGACGAAGTTTAATGGTTGTAGGTTGTCTTTACACATCACATCTCACACATATGTAGTGACTTACTTTTCATTTCATTTATAGACTTCATTGGAAGTATATTAATTATTTTATTGTTAACAAAGTGAAGGAAGTTCAGCTATCCATCCATCCATATTCTGTAGCTCTTCTCCTACACACACTCACAGGGAACCTGGAGTCTGTCTCAGGTGCACAAGTTCATACACACCTACACAAATAACTTAACACACATACATACCTTTACAAGTGGGAATAACAATACGGATCCAATCTTCCTCTGCAGGAGTGTGCACTAAAATGTAATTGCACACACACTCACACTCACTCACACACATACACTCAAACACACTAACACATACACACACACACACACACACACATTATATTATATTAATTCTTTATATTTCTCCTTATGTTTACCTTCTGTTCTATGTTTATGTTCTGTAAAGCTGCTTTGAGACAATGTCCATTGTAAAAAGCGCTATACAAATAAACTTGAATTGAATTGAACACAGACTGTCACACACACACACACAGTCACACACACACACACACAGTCACACACACACACACACAGTCACACACACACACACACACACTCACACACATACTTGAGGTAAACATATTGACCTCTGATTGTTTTTAGGAAGATGTTTGGATTGTAATCCCACAAAAACACTCTCCCTGTGTTTAAGACGTGCTTTATGGCTTTAACGATTTAATTGCTGAATGAAAATCATTATTAAGTAATAATAGTATTATTTTATTTTTATTTTAATAAAAACGCTGTCAGTTTAGTTTATATTCATCTGCAATGTCCTGCTTAACAAAATTATTTTATTTTTTGTCACTGAGCAGAAGAATAGGCTGTTTACAATAAATAATAAATAAATAAATAAATAAATAAACCCTCCCTTCCAGGACCGGAAGCGGAAGTTAGTTCACTATCAGGTCAGGTGACCCAACTGTGAAGATTCCAAAGCTCGCTCACGTACGAGCAGAGAAGTAAACAGAGACGCATCATGGAGGCCGCTGATCCTCGGTCCTCGAGTGACGACGCGCAGACTAGCAGAGGCGGATTCTCGGGCGGGGAGAGCAGCAGTGACCGGGACGGCGGGCGGTCCGGAGGGAGCGGCGGTGAGGGCGAGCGGGAGCAGCGGGAAAGGGCGACGTTCGAGTGTAACATCTGTCTGGACACCGCCAGGGACGCCGTGATCAGTCTGTGTGGACATCTGTTCTGGTACGGACACGGCTTTAGTCTGGAATAACGATGTCACTGCGTTATATAAACTAATACAACCTCTTATCTAATCTAAGTCTAATCAAACCTGTCACTGGTCATATCGAGTGTGTTATATAATGTACACTGTGTCTAATTTCACCCAGTCTTATAGATCAGACTGTACATTAGATGTGCGGTGTAGATGAGATGTGGTGTAGATTAGATGTGGTGTAGATTAGATGTGGTGTAGATTAGATGTGGTGTAGATTAGATGTGGTGTAGATTAGATGTGGTGTAGATTAGATGTGGTGGAGACGTGTGGTGTTGATGAGACGTGCGGTGTTGATGAGATAATGTCTCACACACACTAACTGAAGCCAACACAAAAACGAGACATTTGAGCAAATCAGATGTAAGAAGACTGCAATGGGCTGTTAGGACATCAGAAAGGATCACTGGTGTTCATCTGCCCAACCTTCAGGACTTGTACATCTGTAGAGTGAAGAAACAGGCAGGTAACATGATTACAGCCCCCTCTCACCCCGGACACAACCCTTCTCCCTTCAGGAAGACGATACAGATCTCTGTGCACTACAGCATCAGCTTTTCCCCCCAAACCATATCAGACTTAAACAGCTATAATACAGAGATTATTACCTGTGTAGGTGTGTGTGTGTGTACAAAGAGCACCTTATGACCCACAACAAAGTCCTTGTGTGTGTGCGCACACTTGGCAATAAAGTTAATTCTGATTCTGATTCACATTGGTGCTGAAGTGGAAGAATATCATCTGGCTTGTTTTGTCCCCTGTGACACTGAAATAAAACCCTGATGTAAATATTGACCCTCACAGCAAACACTGTTCCTCCACATGCATACTGCGTTTACTAAACACTGAGCCCGTCCCATCCACGGTAACTCGTTCTTTCCGTTCTGTCATTCTCAGTAGTGCTCGTAATGCACTCTTTTCCCTTTGTTTCACCTGTCGGAGGTTGTCATGGCAACACTTTGAGAAGTTCCGTCCAGACTTCACCATCATTGTGTGGGAGATCCACATCTCCCCAGAGGGTTCAGTGTCTGCCATAAACAGACCACTTGATCTGTTCAGCAATATCTCTATAAAATAGTAAAGAAACCAGACAGAGGCGAATGTTCCAGCTCATATTAGTTAGATTGAAGCTCCGGTGTGTTGCTTTAATTTAATGTGCTTTGTAGATCCACACAGCAGTCTTTAATACTGATGTCCCTCTGTGTTTGTGTCCGTACAGCTGGCCGTGTCTCCATCAGGTAAGCGAACTCTTAAAGTCGTCTTCACTCGTTATGGATTTGTTAACATGACATGTTTATCCTTAGAGAGCAGACAAAATAAAACGGCTTGACTTTTGTTCAACAAGTAAAAGCAGTTTGTTAAATGAATGGAATATACTTTGTTTGTATACGGAGGAGCCTGCGTTTGGTTTG
>NC_083473.1:1188779-1193779 GCF_030014155.1 Tachysurus vachellii | reverse complement strand
TTCTACAGTATGAATGAGTTTCACACTGTGACGTGTGTGTGTGTGTGTTTTTGTCTAGAGATTGACTATTTCTGTACTTTATTCTGTAAGATTGTAGTAATGACATCATTATGATGCGTTATGGAGGCGGTGTATAAAATTTCTTTTTCTAACATGCCCCTTTCTGACTGCTTCTGAGAGCGAGCACTCGCAGCATGAGAGAGGAAGTGTGGATCATCAGGAAGGTCAGAACCACGCCAGGAACATGAATTCCAACCAGACTGAACAACTCCAGATGTATTCCTTTGGCAAACTCAGAACACTAGTGATTTGATGTTATGCTAGCATCGTTTTGACTAGCATTTGAGGCAGAGGCATTTTTTCAACACTCCCTTTTAAGAACCTGCCGTTTTTGTAAAATGTTGATTTAACTAAATCTTTATAAAGGCCAAGCAGACTCGATCAAGGGGAAGTGGACAAGGATGTTTTAAACTCACAAATGGAATGTGATGATGATGATGATGGTGTGTGAGTGTATGTGCTTTATCTTGCTGTTGTGATGCTTGTCTTTTTGACCCGAACAGGAGAGTTATATATGTGCTGGGTGTTGTGGGCGGGGCTTACAGGTGATGTGTAAAAGTGGGCGGGGCTCTTTACAGAAAGTCAGTGAATAAATGTTTCCTACTGGATTTACACAGTGTTCTGTTCTCTGTTCATTTCAGAATCCGGTTTATTGGCCAAGTTTTGAACTTTGGTTCTTTTGGTTCTATTTTACTTTATTTGACTTTATGTTCTGGCTCTAAGTTCTGCTCTGTTCTTTGGTTCTATCCTGTTCTGTTTCTTTCTATTGTGTTCCTTTCCTCTTGATTCTGTTGTTTTCTGTTTTTTAGGTTAATTTTGTTCTTTTTCTTTGTTTATATTCTGTTCTGTATGTTTAAATCTGTTCTATAGAATATATATTTTAATTCTATTCTTTTTCCAGTGATCAGGAACATCATAAGGCTGAAGAAGAAAGTAGTTTAAAAGGCTAAAGACAGATGGCTCTCGTGTTAGAGTTTAGGGCCAACCACAGAACATAGTCCATCGCTGTTAGAGGGAGAGACAGAAGAGTTTAGTTATAAGATCTTGATGTTCTGGTAGGAGAGCAGAGGTGGAGAAGGTTCTGGTTCTGCTTGCAGTTCTCTTCTGTTCTGGGTTCCATATTGGCTTCTGTTTCATTCTGTTTATTCTCTTCATTTCTATCTGTTCTCTTTTATATATTTTTTTTCCTGTCCTGTTTTACCTTGATTTTATATTTAGTTCTATTTTACACATTATACACAAATTTAAAATTTTATTTACATGTACACAATCATTTTATTTAGATAGATAGATAGATAGATAGATAGATAGATAGATAGATAGATAGATAGATAGATAATCATCTCATGTTTTGTGTGAAAATAACCTAATCAAATATACATCCAAAACCCAATTTGTGAATCAAAACTTCCCAATGATGGACACAAACAAAAAAAAAAAAGGATATTGTCATTATTTATTGAACAGAAAGGCTTAATCACAAAAAACTAGAAATTTGTAAGTAGCTTGTGGCACTTCCTTTTGTCACTGACCACTGACCAGTCTCTCACGTCTGTCTTTGGGGATTTTTGCCCACTCCTTGAACGTGAACCTTCTTTCTTTTAAGCCATTCCTTGGTGGATTTGCTTGAATGCTTACGGTTGTTGTCTTGTTGCACCACCCATTTTTGGCCCAGCTTTAGCTCTCTGGCTGATGGCAGAAGATTCTCTTTAAGAATTTTTTGACAAGTCTGAGAAATTAAGTTTCCCTGAATAATATGGAGTTGCCCTGGCCCAGAGGCAGAAAAGCAGCCCCAGAACTTCTCATTTCCCCCACCATGCTTCACTGTTGGGAGGAGGTTGTTTTCCTGGAATTGGCTTTTCTCCAAACATGGTGGATTTGAATATGACTAAATAACTCTTGGACTCATCTGTCCAAAGAATAGACTTTTGTTTGTAGAGGCATGTACAATTTGGGCTGCCAGAGAGTTGCAGCATCTGTGGTAAATTTTACATGCATCTACATGCAAATTTTACTTCTCTGTCCTTGTCCCTAAAACAGCCAACCTGAGCTGTCCCTCTGATGTGCTCCTTCCTAATCCTGTCCATCCTCGTCACTCCTAAAGAGAACCTCAACATCCTCATCTCTGCTACCTCCATCTCTGCCTCATGTCTTTTCCTCACTGCTACAGTCTCTAACACATACAGCAGAGCTCCTTTGGTCCTTGCTGACACTCTTCTGTCACACACACAACACTCCTGACACTCTTCTGTCACACACAACACTCCTGACCCTTTTCTCCACCAACTACAACCCACCTGCACTCACCTCTTCACCTCTTTTCCACACTCCCCATCACACCGGACGGTTGACCCTAAATATTTAAACTGCTGCACCTTCTTGACCTCACTCTGTTCTACTTCCCTCCCTCTCGTTCATACACATGTATTCTGTCTCACTATGACTGACTTTCATCCCTCTTCTTTCCAAAGCAGACCTCCACCTTTCCAGGTGTTCTTCCACCTGCTCCTCTCTACTCTCATTAAAGATCACAATGTCCTCCACAAACATCATTGTCCACAGAGATTCCTGTCTGACTTCATCTGTTAAATCATCATCCTTCATCACCATAACAAACAAGTAGGGACTCAGATGATCCTTGATGTATCCCCACCTCCACCCTGAACTCTGTCATTGCTGTCATACTCCTCTCATACATATCCTGAACATAACTCTTCACCCCACACACCCCTCACACACACGCTTCACCCCACACACCCCTCACACACACGCTTCACCCCACACACCCCTCACACACACTCTTCATCCCACACACCCCTCACACACACTCTTCATCCCACACACCCCTCACACACATGCTTCACCCTCCTGCTGTCTGGATAAAGGTACTGAAGCATTCGGGCCTCACGACCAGACTGTGTATCAGTTTCCTCCCACAAGCCATCAGACTCCTTAACAACTGAAACTGAACTGAGCACAACATCATCTGTATGGACTGCACAGACCTACACCAAATACACACACTTCCAATATACATCCATCAATATGTTTACATGCTGTTTGCACATTGTCACATTTCAGTTGATTGCTGTTTTGCACAAAACTTTACAATATCTCAGGTAACTGCTGCTATAACACTGTGTTCATTCAGGTATTTCTGCACACGTAATATTGTTGAACATACAGCATGTACACTGGTGCTGTTTCTGTGTTTTGTCTTTTGTATGTTGTATTTTGTGTATTGTCTTGCAATGTTTTTGTTTGCACTGTCTTTTGTTTTGTCTGTTTGTCTTGTCTTGTCCTGCACTGTCTTGTCTGTCTGTCTTGTCTGTCTGTCTTGTCTCACACTGTGTACACCAGGTTACACAGATACACTTTATGTATCTAGGACTAACTTACTAAGTCCTTATAGCTCTGTCTTTGTTTTATGTAACATCCTGATCCTGGAGAAACGTTGTCTCATGTCACTGTGTACTGTAACAGTTATATATGGTTGTAATGACAATAAAAGCTTCTTGACTTGACATACAGTACCATACTGTAGCTCCTCTAATGGCACCCTGTCGTACACTTTCTCTAAATCCACAAAGACGCAGTGCAGCTCCTTTTGACCATCTCTGTACTTCTTATTAACATTCTCTGTACAAGTCCTCCTTACTTTCCTTTGTGTCTAACCTGGCATACACCTCACTGTATGCTTTCTTTTTAGGCCTAACACAGAATGCCTCTATACTCTGTGCTGTGATTCCTTGTAATCCTAAAGAAATCCCAGGGCTGCTTATGTGCTCAAGTAGCAGCAGCTGAAAAACCACTTAATGCTTCTAGGGATATTGTGGGATACAGTGACAACTCTTTTGGTCCCACATGCAGTGTCACTTCTTCTTGAACAGAAAACTGGACATATGTCTGCAGCACGATGGCTGAGATATCACACTACTTTACTTAAAATGCCAAATGATAAAGTGAACTATACTGTATTAAACCCTGCAAAACATCTTCCCACAGAAGCGGATGGAGAACCACATAATTGTGTTGCAGTAGGTTATGTAGTAGTTATGTAACATGAAATACAGTAGTTAAAGCTGAATCATTACCAGGACATCTCTCTGCAAAAGCAGCCTAGTTGGTGGCTCTAACAGCAGCATGCAAGTTAGCACAAGACAAATCTGTCATCATTTGTACTGACAGTAGATATGCGTTTGGAGTAGTGCATGATTTTGGTACATTGTGGAAAGACAAGAGGTTTCTACATCTTCAGGTAAAGCAATGGCACACAATGGCCTGATTTCTGAACTCCTGGATGCAATCCTACTACCAAAATCTATTGCTATATGTAGGTGTGAAGAACATAGTGGAAATAATGATCCCATTTTACAGGGTAATGCCCAAGCAGATGGATCAGCAAAAACAGCCCCACAGAAACCTGCTGTAAACGACAAAACGTTGTGTATGTTGAAATGTCGGTGCATGGGCAAGGCCATGCGTCAAAAGGGGGGATGTACAACAGTGTCTCCAGATCCTGGTACACTAAGGGCTTGACTAATTACTCCCAGGCATTAAAGTCTCCCATAGCACACATCCTCTGCCACAGCGACTCTTTGAACAGATGGATTTTCATTCATTCATTCATCTTCTACCGCTTATCTGAACTACCTCGGGTCACGGGGAGCCTGTGCCTATCTCCGGCGTCATCGGGCATCAAGGCAGGATACACCCTGGACGGAGTGCCAACCCATCGCAGGGCACGCACACACACACACACACACTCATTCACTCACACACACGCACACACTACGGACAATTTTCCAGAGATGCCAATCAACCTACCATGCATGTCTTTGGACTGGGGAGGAAACCGGAGTACCCGGAGGAAACCCCTGAGGCACGAGGAGAACATGCAAACTCCACACACACAAGGCGGAGGCGGGAATCGAACCCCC
>NC_083473.1:1178779-1183779 GCF_030014155.1 Tachysurus vachellii | reverse complement strand
TTTACCTCTGAACTTGTGGTCAATGTACTCCAGAATGATGCGCACTATTTGCACGAGGGTGAGAATTAGAGCCCCGAAGGCCAGAGATCCGACATGATACCTGAGAGTCCAAGAGCGTCCATCACACACACACACACACACACACACACACATACACACACACTTTTAATATTCCTAAAATATTTTTTTTTAAAAATTCCAGTTTCAGCTTTCAGATTACAAACAGCTTCAGTGCCGAAATGGAAGCCAGAAATTGGTGAAGACTTCTAATGTTTAAGGTTTAATCTATCTATCTATCTTTTTTATAAGTTTTAACTTCTAAACAATTGTTGTTTTTAGTATGAAAAACCTTCCTAACAGTTTAAAACATTCCTTTTTTTGTCTGTAATCAATAACAGCTTTGTAAATTAGAGACGTCTCTAAAAGATGTCCAGCAGGTGGCGAACTCCTCTACAGTCTGAGACACATGATATTGGGATGAAAATCTCACCGCAGTGCCCTCATGAAGGAGGAGACCAGAGGGCATGCTGGGATGTCAGAGGGTTTGTGGAAGGCCCAGTAGTAGGAGGCGAAGGCTCCGGCCAGCGTGCACTGTCCCAGAGCGATGACGAAGTTAGCGCACCACAGGAAGCCCACAACGTTATACAGCTGCAGGTTGAACAGGTTCCTCTGGAACAAACCGTCTGTGTTGTACTTTATAAACATGCAGCGTGCAGACTGACAGCTCGCGTACAGTGAGGAGTTAAACGTCTGAACACAGAGGAGTGCAGGGATGGAGGGATGAAGATTAGACATGAGACAGGGACAGAGTTAATGTCATATTATACAGAATAATGAGGAGCCCAAATGCCTAACAGTGCAATATGTGAAAAAAAGAATTTCTCTGTACTGTAATGTGACACATAAAGGCTCTGTTCTGATTATGTTGGATAAAGAGAGAGAGAAATGTGTGGAGATAGAAATTATCAGAAGAGATAGATAGATAGATAGATAGATAGATAGATAGATAGATAGATAGATAGATAGATGTGTGTGTGTGTGTGCGCGCGTGTGTGTGCACATGTGTGCGTGTGTGTCTGTGTGTGTGTGCGTGTGTGCATGCGCATGTGTGCACGTGTGCACATGTGTGCGTGTGTGTGTGTGCGCGTGTGTGTGCGCGCGTGTGTGTGCACATGTGTGCGTGTGTGTGTGCGTGTGTGTCTGTGTGTGCGTGTGCACATGTGCATGTGTGCGTGTGTCTGTCTGTGTGTGCGTGTGTGTGCGCGCATGTGTGTGCACGTGTGTGTGTGTGTGTGTGTGTGTGCGTGTGTGTGCGTGTGTGTGCGCGTGTGTGCACGTGTGTGTGCACGTGTGTGTGCACGTGTGTGTGTGTATGCGTGTGTGTGTGTACCGTTGGGTCACAGCTCTGGTTGCCGGTGATGGAGCTGCAGCCGCTATCTGAAGAGTTTAAAGCCACAACATTGTAGATTGGCCCTCCAGATGTAGCCAAATAACTACACACACTGTGTTAAGGAAAAACACACAAACACACAAGAAACCAACTGCAAATGTACTCAATTCTCTCCCTATGTCTTTGTCTGGCATCTAATTGCTGGAGTAGCGCACACATACACAGACACACACACACACAGACACAGACACACGCACACACAGACATGCACACACACACAGACACACACACACAGACACACAGACACGCACAGACATGCACAGACACACACACACAGACACACACAGACAGACACACACTTATAGTGGAAGGATACAGAGCTGTGATGCCCCAGTATGAGACACACACAAGCAGCATCACAAAGGTGATAACTGGGTAAATCAGTGTAGACATCATGTAGCCCACCGCCCTACACACACACACACACACGCACACACACACTTCTATTAATATTTACACATAAATATTCAATGAAATTGACAGTGTGTGTGTGTGTGTGTGTGTGAGAGAGAGAGTGTTTTTTTTTTTTTTTACTTGCTGGACTCCCGAATAACAGCGATGGCGATGAGAATTCGAGTTCTGAGGAAAATCAGAGTCAACAGTAGAATGGCTTCGACCACACAGAGAATAATCACTGAAAGAAAGAGAGACATCAGAGATCATTACAGTAACCAATCACATCACAGTCCCCGCCCACAATCCTCTCTAACTAATCACATCACAGTCCCCACCCACAATCCTCTCTAACTAATCACATCACAGTCCCCGCCCACAATCCTCTCTAACTAATCACATCACAGTCCCCGCCCACAATCCTCTCTAACTAATCACATCACAGTCCCCGCCCACAATCCTCTCTAACTAATCACATCACAGCCCCCGCCCACAATCCTCTCTAACAATTACATCACAGTCCCCGCCCACAATCCTCTCTAACCAATCACATCACAGTCCCCGCCCACAATCAATGTTCTGCAGGTTCATCACAGGGATCGAAGGTTGCTGAGTTATTTTAGTTGCTTTTCTTCTTTTTCTTTCTGTTCCATTTATTAGAAAGCTGTTAAAGCGTCTGCTCTCTTTCTTACTATTCTTTTAAATGTTGGTTCTCCTGCATGCATGAAGCTGCTCCCCATGTTGTAACTTTCTAAAACTGTGGTGTTTCCTGATGTAGATGTGCTTACAGAAGGCGAGCCACGTGTCACGGATCTGCAGGTACACGTTGACGTTGGTGTTGAAGCCGACATTACTGTAGGTCAGGGTGGAGTTAGCCAACAAAGCATACTCATTATAGCAGTACCAGATACCTGAGAGTGAAAAATGACAGAGTGAGCCATCATCATCATCATCATCATCACCTTCACCTCTTTATCATCATCCTCATTCTTACCGAATGCTCCCACTGCCAGAACTCCAAGGATGAGGACCCAAATCAAGATGGCTGCCAGGAAGCGTAACAGAAGAAGGAACAGCAAACTGACCACCATCGCTATCACCAGGCCTCTGTGTGAAAGTATAGATACCAGATTATACACACACACAAACACAAATACACACACACACACACACCATACAGCATTTTAAAATGGTTTGTTTCCTCATCCTTCTCAAATTTCCCTCTATTACATCACAGACTACATGAGTCAGAAGTGTGTGGTGTATAATGCGAGTGAATATTACACAGATTTTGTAAACAGCAGTTAAAACGTCTTTTTTTAAACAATCAAATCTGTAAATAAATTAAACTATCTGCATTTCCAGGTGTCAACACCAGATGGCGGTGTTTTTAAAAGTGACTCTCCTCCATGATCACAGGTTCATTTTAGTCAGTAACGAGGAAGAAATGGAAAGAAACCACAATATTTGACTAACTTCACAGGTAATTGTGTTGTTAATGGTAAAGGAATATAATCAAGTGAAATCTGGGATCTAAAAAGGAATTAATAGAAAAACTCCAAGAGCCTTAATACACTAAACCGGCTCACCTTACAAATTGAGTAAGAAGGTCTTCATCTCCAGAATGAGAACATTAGCAGAATATGACTAAAGACATCTAGGACTTTCTACTCCCGAAATCTCCAGTAACCTTTATCACTTAGTACCATCTTAGGGTGTGGAGTCAGTAACGGTGAAAAAAAGAAAGAAATAAAATGATGATGTTTCACTCACAAAACGATCCACTGCCAAGTAGAAGCAAAGTCTGCGAAGATGCGAACGCCCACGTCTCGGGCATTGAACTGACCCAGTATGTTACTGAGAGAGAGGGAGAGGGGGGGGAGAGAGAGAGAGAGGGAGAGAGGGAGAGGGAGAGAGAGAGAGAGGGTTGTGTGAGTATGTATATGGTTAAATTTCACACTATAATCTAAACCCAGAGAAAACCCTGTTCTCTACTCAGCAGCTACAGACACTCAACTCAAAACGCATGACATCATACACATGTGTACGCACACACACACACACACACACACACACACACAAGACTTGCTGTGTACTCTGTATGGCAAGCACTCCTGCTATAAGCTCCACTATAAGCTCTAGACATCAGCACTAATCAGGACAGTCCGCTATCTAAAAGACGACCAAAGAGGAAGAAAAATAAATAAATCCCTCGCTGTGAGTGGAATCAGACGTGTGCTTGCTAGTTCCAGAGAAGTACTACATCTGTAAGCTGCTAGTTTATCATAACTAATCTATCTAACTTAGTCCTAGTACTTGTTTTATCCTTAATTATGTTCCTAGTTAATGTTTTTGTTATTCGACTCTCGGTTGTTGCTGCTGATCCATTGTCCCCAGTTTTTGTTCATTCAGTTCCACCAGAGTTTCAGTTCCTGAAATAGTTCCTGTTTAATGCTTAATGTGTTTTTTACCTCCTACATAGTTCATCCCTCATGTCTAGTTCCTGTAACCTCCTCCCTAATGTCTAAGATTATTTCTTTTCCACTGATCCTTTATATACATTCGTTAATTCCTCATCCCTAGTTCTTAATCATTCCTTTATCCCAAGATCCCACATTTCCCTTGACCCTTGATCTTAATTGTCCCAAGATCCAAACTGTTCATCGTCTGTTGATGTTTGTTCCTCATCATTAGATCCCACTGGAGTCCCCTCTGTCCATTGCACAATTACCTAAATGCTCTTTGTCTGTAGATCCTAATCCAGGGGTGTCCAATATTATTAGCAGAGAGCTTCACCTGATTCCACCTGTTTAATCAGCTCATACGTGTTTCATACCCTTGAGAGGTAACAGAATACTACTTGTACCTGCGTTGTATATTTACTGATTGGAATTTACTCTAGACTGGAATCATCGAGAATCAATGGTTGAGGAAGAAAGCAAATGAGAGATGAATAAAGCTTAAATAAATACAGGCAGCAGTTTGTATTCACTCACGCTGAAAATATTCCATCACTGCCAAGGAAAAAGAAATACAGTGTTATGGAAAATTGGTGTGTTCATGCATGTGTGTGAGGGTTTAAGTTCATGTGTGCATGAGTCCAGGAAACTGCACCGTATGGCCCAAAGTACGTGCACCACTGAGTCAGTGGCACTGA
>NC_083473.1:1158779-1173779 GCF_030014155.1 Tachysurus vachellii | reverse complement strand
TATAGTGTTATTTATGTGTGTATTGTATAGTATAGTGTTATTTATGTGTGTATTGTATTGTATAGTGTTATTTATGTGTGTACTGTATAGTATAGTGTTATTTATGTGTGTATTGTATTGTATAGTGTTATTTATGTGTGTATTGTATTGTATAGTGTTATTTATGTGTGTATTGTATTGTATAGTGTTATTTATGTGTGTATTGTATTGTATAGTGTTATTTATGTGTGTATTGTATTGTATAGTGTTATTTATGTGTGTATTGTATAGTATAGTGTTATTTATGTGTGTATTGTATAGTATAGTGTTATTTATGTGTGTATTGTATTGTATAGTGTTATTTATGTGTGTATTGTATAGTATAGTGTTATTTATGTGTGTATTGTATTGTATAGTGTTATTTATGTGTGTATTGTATAGTATAGTGTTATTTATGTGTGTACTGTATAGTATAGTGTTATTTATGTGTGTACTGTATAGTATAGTGTTATTTATGTGTGTATTGTATAGTATAGTGTTATTTATGTGTGTATTGTATAGTATAGTGTTATTTATGTCTGTATTGTATAGTATAGTGTTATTTATGTGTGTATTGTATAGTATAGTGTTATTTATGTGTGTACTGTATAGTATAGTGTTATTTATGTGTGTATTGTATTGTATAGTGTTATTTATGTGTGTATTGTATTGTATAGTGTTATTTATGTGTGTATTGTATTGTATAGTGTTATTTATGTGTGTATTGTATTGTATAGTGTTATTTATGTGTGTATTGTATTGTATAGTGTTATTTATGTGTGTATTGTATAGTATAGTGTTATTTATGTGTGTATTGTATAGTATAGTGTTATTTATGTGTGTATTGTATAGTATAGTGTTATTTATGTGTGTATTGTATAGTATAGTGTTATTTATGTGTGTATTGTATTGTGTTATTTATGTGTGTATTGTATTGTATAGTGTTATTTATGTGTGTATTGTATAGTATAGTGTTATTTATGTGTGTATTGTATTGTATAGTGTTATTTATGTGTGTATTGTATAGTATAGTGTTATTTATGTGTGTATTGTATAGTATAGTGTTATTTATGTCTGTATTGTATAGTATAGTGTTATTTATGTGTGTATTGTATAGTATAGTGTTATTTATGTGTGTACTGTATAGTATAGTGTTATTTATGTGTGTATTGTATTGTATAGTGTTATTTATGTGTGTATTGTATTGTATAGTGTTATTTATGTGTGTATTGTATTGTATAGTGTTATTTATGTGTGTATTGTATTGTATAGTGTATGTAGTTTCTACATCACTTAAGGAAGTTTGGTCTGCCACAGGAGCTGTTGATGCTGTTCTACACTGCAGTCATTGAATCTGTCCTGTTCACATCCATCACCATCTGGTTTGGTGCAGCAACTAAACAGGACAGGAACAGACTGCAGCACACAGTAAAACAGCAGAAATAATAACTGGTGCCCCCCTGCCCACCCCCCAGGACTTGTATGACACAAGAACCAGAAACCGTGCAGTAAACATCACCACTGACCCTTCACACCCTGAACACAACCTCTTTCAGCTCCTACCTTCTCTCAGGCGCTACAGAACTTTACTTACTAAAACTGCCAGACACAGGAACAGTTTGTTTCCCCAGACAATCACCCTGATTAACACCTCACCATCATTATATTCACTGCTTCATATCTATAAGTGCTGCATTATCAGGACTGTCAGTCATCACATCATCTGTATATATTACACACTACTGCTGCTGTATATTGTACTAAAGTATAATATTACACAATATTATTATTTACACTCTCACACTTTATGTACATAACTGATCTGTTATATATTCTGTATTTATATTTAATACTCATTCTGTCTGTATTGTGTAGTATAGTATAGTGTTAATTATGGTGTATATTGTATAGTGTTATTTATGTGTGTATTGTATTAGTGTTATTTAGGTTGTTATTGTATTGTATAGTGTTATTATGTGTGTGTAGTATGTGTAATGAGTATCGATGTCTAGTGTATACATGTGTGTATAGTACTAGGCCTAATATGTGTATGTAAGTATAGTGTTATTTATGTGTGTATTGTATTGTATAGTGTTATTTATGTGTGTATTGTATAGTATAGTGTTATTTATGTGTGTATTGTATAGTATAGTGTTATTTATGTGTGTACTTTGGAGAGTCACAAACAGCTGGAACCAAATTCCTTGTGTGTGTCAACATCAACACACTTGGCCAATAAACATGATTCTGGTTCTGATTCTGATTCTAAAGTGTTTGAATGTGTCCTACTTGAGGTGCTACTATGCAATAGCACTAGCGAATTCATACTACAGAATTAATATATAATAATAATAATAAATACTTCTTATAGAGTTATAGGATAGAGTCTGAACTGCTAGAACTTTTACTCTACTGTAGAAAGCTAATGTTTCTAGCTGTGTTTCAATGCTAATATGCTAGCATAAGAGTTCAAATGATTTCACTGTTAGCACTAAAATTTTGATTAAACTTTCCTCATAAAGTGGCTAAAGGATGAATCGGAAAAAAACAAGGAACAATGTTAATGCAAAGGCTAATTATGTTTGACCAGAAGGGAGCTAACATGCTAATGCTGAATCTCCATAATAGCAACAAAATGGATATACCTTTACAGACTGTTCTCTCTGTGTGTGTGTGTGTGTGTGTGTGTGTGTTTCTGTGTGTGTGTGTTTCTGTGTGTGTGTGTGTGTGTGTGTGTGTGTGTGTGTGTGTGTGTGTGTGTGTGTGTGTGTGTGTGTGTGTGTGGTCTATTTGCATCTAATCTACACTCCTGAGCTGATAATAGATCAGATGTTAGAGGAGAAATGAAAGGCCACATGATCACGGCTGACTTGTTAGTGTAAAATAACTCCGCCCTTGTTGACCCAGGGAGAGGTTTGTTCCTTTCTACATCCTATGCGTTATCCTTGTGTAGATTCTTACCCAGAATCCCAACCACCATGTATCCAACAACGACAAGCATGAAGAGGATACAGCAGATGATATCAGTGCAGCTCCTGGACAAAGAACAAGCAGATTAGCTGATTCATCATTACCTACATCCATAAACAGTTAGACTCTCTCACACACTCTGTCTCACACACTCACTCACTCACACACACTCTGTCTCACACACACAAACACACACACCTGTTGTGAAGGGGTCCAGTAAACGTCGGGTCATACTGTGTTGGCTCTCCTGAATGACAAAAGTGGAGTTTTATTACAAACATTAATGAAACACACGTGACCTCCTACAAATGGTTAGATTTACCCCTGGGCCAGAGGGCTAAGCAGCTCATAGATCACTGATCATAGAAGTGGCTAATGTGCCAAATAGCTGGTCTTCTACCTGGACACCACGCCAAGCAACGTGTGTGTAGAGAAGCTGGTTAATTATTTAGACACTTGGTATTGAGTTATTATGTAGTTAGGCATCAAATGGTAACTTCGCTCCATCAGCTAGTCTGCGGTCATGAAAAGATCATCAGATCTCAGTGCATTCTCTAGCTTTAAATCCATCACACTGATAAAGTAACAAAACTGTGTTTAAAATGGTCACCTGACTGAAAATGGCGTCCAGCGGAAATGTGCTGGAACCTGCAAAACTGCTGCCATTTACAACTTGTTCTTCATCACAAAGTGGCAAAACCGTTAAAGATCGTCACCATGATTAAGAATGTTCACAAACGACAGACACATGGAGCAGAGCAGCAGCACACTGCTTACACAAGTTAGGAGTTAAATGGAAGGTGACCGGAGTCTGTGACAAAGTGACTACAGGAAACATTAACAGAGGCCATGTGTGTGTCGCAGTGTGTAGCTCCAGCGGTTTGTGTTTGCATTTCCATATCAGTCAAACCTGTTTAGCAAAAAAGACTAAACACAGGGATAAAACAAGTCCAGACTGTGTACACACCTGAGGCCATTTGTCTCTTTAGTTCATAAAACAGATGGGTATCAAATGTCTATTAGTAAGAATTACTTCAAATTTGTTCTGGGTTCAGTTTGAATTCAGGACAAATTTTAGTCTTTCGGAGATGTTGTATTTTATAAACGTTCCTCATGTCCTTCACATGGTCTAGGAAACTTCTCCATGTTCCAGGAGTCTTCTCGTCCTTGCTCCATGTTACATCTGATTCATCTGATAGACTTCTTCACACAAACACAAACACCTCCTCCATCTCACTCTCAAGGAAACAGCCACGTTATCTTTGGTCAACATTTCCGACTATAAATCCAGGGGGTTTGAGGGACTTGACCATCTTCAGGGTTAGATGTGTGTGTTTGGTGCAGCACCTCCACAATAAAACATCAGATCTTTCACACCTTTATATGTTATAGCTCACTCAAGATAGAACTATAGCACAAGATCTCTTGAACTTTCTCATTTATGAAGTGTTTTATAAGTGAATATATAACAGAATAGATATAAAATGTGCCTTAAAAAAGCAGCTGCTTTAATGACTGTGTGTGACACGGCGCTTTTCTTATAAGGAAGTGTTTGGTATCTAATGAGGTTCTGGGAAGGAAGCTGGAATATATCTCCATGCTGACTGACTGCTTTCCATTGATTTTTTTAACTTATTTTTTTATCAATTCTGTTTATTTGTGAAAGATAAACAGCTACAAGTCCAATGTGTTCCTCAGTAAAGACGTGTAACACACTGTTGTGGTAAACGAGAACTAAAACACTCAGGAACGTGCTGTTATAGGACAATAATCACCACATCACCACCTCAGCGTTGTAGTAAACATTTAATATGAACATGACTGGGGTTGGGTTTGTGAAATTATTTTCTCCAGTTAATGTGTGTAATTCCTCAGAAATAAAGCGTCTGATTTTAAGGCTCCTGACAATAACATGGGCGTGTTCGTCTCCGCCGAGCCGCGGGTGTATGACTCTCTGAGGAACGGACGCTTTGTTACCTGGCAGCTCCACTACATTGGTTGTCATGTGACACTCACACACACTCATACACACACACAGTGCTGGACAGAGCTTATTATTCTAACAGTGTGGAAACCCATATAAATCGAGTGTCTCTTCTTTATCGGCTTTTATTCTTCACCCTTCTGTTTATGGATTACTCATGAAAAGTTTGTTTCCTGGTTGCTAGGTCACAGGTCACCCTGTGAACATCTCCACTCTCAGTATCCCTTTACACAACTCTAAACCCTCACAGTCACTGCACTGAAAGTTGATGATTTGTAGTAAACAAGGACAAAAGACAGCAGAGAGAGAGCGGGGGGGGGGGGGGGGGGGGGGGGGCTGAGAGAGACAGAGTGAGAGAGAGGCAGAGAGAGAGAGAGAGAGAGAGAGAGAGAGAGAGAGAGAAACAAAGAGAGAGAGAGAGAGAAAGAGAGGAAGAGAGAGAGAGGCAGAGAGAGACAGAGAGAGAGAGACAGATAAAAGAGAGAGAGAGAGAGAGAGAAACAAAGAGAGAGAAAGAGAGAAAGAGAGAGAGAGAGAGAGAGAGAGAGAGAGAGAGAGATCTTCAGCATTTGAATCTGATTTGAATTCATCAAATGGAAACAAGCCTGATGCAAAAATCTTCAGCTTCCTAAACCTCAGTTTTCTTCAGTAAACTCACACAATCAGTTCAGTTTTTATCTCAAATCTGTCCACATCTCAAACATTCTGAACAAATCTTCTTCCTGCTCCAGAACCTGCTCCACAGTCCAGACAGGATTCCTACCCTGTATTTCTACTGATATTAAACTGTATGGATGTCCTGACCTGATCCTAACAGAGAGTTAGTCACTGTTTAGGGCGTGAGGTGATAAATACTGAACTATAATATGCTGTAATGAGATAAATGTTGAAGCTCTAGACTTTTGTAGATTAGCTGTTAGGAATCTTTATTCAGGCCTAACACAGTCCTGTCAGATCCAAAAACACCTTCTACAGCACCAGCAAGTGCCAAACTCTATCCAGAGCACCAAACCTCATCAACACACAAACACCAACACAAAAGACCCAAATTTAAGAGATTATAGATACCCAACGCATCCAAAACACAGAACATCTCTCTCCCAAAGAGACTCCAGACCTTCAGCTCACTCAAACACAGAATCTAGAGAAGATCACCTCAGACACCTCAGACTTGTTCATTGTACTGGACGTTCTCTGTAGTTTGAGATTTCGGTTAACTAAAAAACTATTTGTCACCAAGGTCACTGAATGGTTCCTCAAAAGTTTTTCTTTTGTGTGTTTTTGCCATTTAAATTTTAGATTCACAAATTAAACTAACTGAGTCTGGATGTAAAATGGTGGTTAGTTACACTCACTCACTCTCACTCACTCATTCATCTTCTACCACTTATCTGAACTACCTCGGGTCACAGGGAGACTGTGCCTATCTCAGGCGTCATCGGGCATCAAGGCAGGATACACCCTGGACGGAGTGCCAACCCATCACAGGGCACACACACACACACTCTCATTCACTCACACAATCACACACTACAGACAATTTTCCAGAGATGCCAATCAACCTACCATGCATGTCTTTGGACCGGGGGAGGAAACCGGAGTACCCGGAGGAAACCCCCGAGGCACGGGGAGAACATGCAAACTCCACACACACAAGGCAGAGGCGGGAATCGAACCCCCAACCCTGGAGGTGTGAGGTGAACGTGCTAACCACTAAGCCACCGTGACCCCATGGTTAGTTATATATTCTAGTTATTTAAAGTAACTGTATTCATATTTGTACCCAAACTAACCTGGAGTTTAACAACCGTGAGATCAAGTTCCCTTTAAAGAAGCTAACAGACCCCCTGATTTAGACTCCATATTAAATTCACCCAGTCGTCAGTTACTTCATCGCTGTGGAGACTCTCTGAAGAACCTGTTCCTCAACCAGCCGAGGACAGATCACATTACAGACAGACTGAACTACCCGTCCGAGAGGGGGGAGGAGCGGTGGGGAAGGAGGGGAGAGAGAGAAAGGAGGGGGGAGAATGCAGAGGATACACACTCACTTTATTCGTTTGTTTATTTGTTTGTTTAAACCACAGAACAGCTTTAACTTAATCATATGCATCAGGATATCTTTAATCCCCATGGGCTTATTGTCTGCTGTCTGGAATGTTTCTTTCTGGAGGTCACTGGATCTCCTGCCTCTGGTTTTAGGAATCACAGACTGGAGACATGATGAATCCTGACACTTCTCTAAATGTTCTCTGTAAGCGAGGACGGTGAGCAGATCTGAGATCCACAGAGATCTTTGTGTCTCTTTCGTTAGCCTTTAGATCAGAAACACTTTTAATAACGGATTCTTTTTCCAATCATGTCCAATGGTCAAAGTCAACATCTGACCAGTCTGATAATCACTGCGCTGTTTAATGTGTCACATCTCATTCCTGACCTCATAGTTAAAATCTAATCTAATAAACCACGGACGCAGCATCTCTGTGTGGAATCTGTCAGTTATTTGTAGATCTAACATCTGCGTGTCAACACGTTGGGCACGTTTCAGTTCTGGACTCTGATTGGTCAGACGATGTTGATTTAGTTTCTACAACAGCGGCGATGACAGCAGTGCAGCTGAACATCAAAGGTTTCAGTCAGAAGATATAAAAACTTCTAACCTTTGATATGGTGTTTTTGTATTTTTACTTTTTATAGCTGCTATAAAACAGAAGATCTTTCACTAAAGTTCCACAACATTAAACTATAAACAGATGACATGTGTGACGCATCAATGCCACCACACCATCGCTGTTTGGTTTCTTACACACTCCACTCAAACTCATGAAATAGAAGTTAATGATCTTGTGAGGACACCAAGGGCAATGTTTGCCTCCTTCCTCTTTGGACTGACTTATATTTTGAGTCGGATCACAGCTCAAGACGTAATGCTGATGTTTCTTAGCACATTATAACACAGAAGTTGTTACATTAGCGTCCGGAGCTACGTGATGTTGTAGTCACTAACATGGCATCAGATTACATCTGAGGGAAATGCTGAAGGTCCTGTTCCACCCTACGCTGTCTGTAGATTTCACTCCCACATCCTAAAGAGATACATAGATACATTTCTGGGGTCTTATTTTGTTCTCCATATTTCACGGTCTCTCAGCATCAGTGTTGTTCCAACTGTAATGACTTCAGTGCTCGTTCTTACCGATGTGCTCAATTTAAACACGTTATTAACCTCATCATTCGTCACTCTGAAATATGAGACTCCGGAAAGTATGCAAACTATGTGAATGGCTCAATCAGATACACACACACACACACACACACACACACACACACACACACACACACACACACACACACACACACACACACACTCACTCACTCACTCACTCACTCACTCACACACTCACACACTCACACACTCACACACTCACTCACTCACTCACACACTCACACACTCACTCACACACTCACACACACACACACACACTCACTCACACACACACAGCCATGCTGTCCTATATTCAACCTCACATGTTCTATTATTACAAGCTACGAAAGTCTAAACATTGCAGACTGAGTCAGAACAAGGAAAAAACTTCATTTAATTAAAAATCAAAAACACAACACACACACACGACACACACACACAACATGACACACACACACACACAACACGACACACACACACAACACACACACACACACAACACGACACACACACACAACACGACACACACACACACGACACACACACACACACAACACGACACACACACACACAACACGACACACACACAACACGACACACACACACAACATGACACACACAAGACAACACAACACACACAACACGACACGACACACCCACACAACACGACACACACACACACACAACACGACACACACAACACGACACACAACATGACACACACGACACGACACACACAAACACGACACACACAAACACCACACACACAACACGACACACACACACAACACGACACACACACACAACACGACACACACACACAACACGACACACACACAACACGACACACACACACAACACGACACACACACACAACACGACACACACACACAACACGACACACACAACACGACACACACACACAACACGACACACACACAACACGACACACACACACACACAACACGACACACACACACACACACACACAACACGACACACACACACAACACGACACACACACACAACACGACACACACACAACACGACACACACACAACACGACACACACACAACACGACACACACACAACACACACACAACACGACACACACACACACAACACGACACACACACACAACACGACACACACACACAACACGACACACACACACAACACGACACACACACACACACACACACACACACACACACACACAACACGACACACACACACACAACACACACACAACACGACACACACACACAACACGACACACACACACACAACACGACACACACACACAACACGACACACACACACAACACGACACACACACACACAACACGACACACACACACACAACACGACACACACGCAACACGACACACACGCAACACGACACACACGCAACACGACACACACGCAACACGACACACACGCAACACGACACACACGCAACACGACACACACACACACACACAACACGACACACACAACACACAACACGAAACACACACACACAACACGACACACACACACAACACGACACACACACACAACACGACACACACACAAACACGACACACACACAAACACGACACACACACAACACGACACACACAACACACACACACACACAACACGAAACACACACAACACGAAACACACACACACACAACACGACACACACACACAACACGACACACACACACACACAACACGACACACACACACACAACACGACACACACACACAACACGACACACACACACAACACACACACACACAACACGACACACACACAACACGACACACACACACACACACAACACGACACACACACACACACACAACACGACACACACACACACACACAACACGACACACACACACAAACACGACACACACACAAACACGACACACACACAAACACGACACACACACAAACACGACACACACACACACACACACACACACTTGTTCTTATTGTACTCAATGTTTCTACAGGTCATAAACTCATATCCCACACTTAACACCATACACACATACAATATACAGTCTCAGTTAACTGTATGAACTGGAAAACCCACCAACACAGAGTGTAGAAACTCAACGTTCCTCAGACTGAAGAAGCTGCTCAGATGAGTAGTGAAATGTTTTGAACAAGTCGACTGGAAGACTGAGAACTGATCAATAATGATGATTTTATACGTGCTCATTATAAAGAGTTAATAACACTGGGGATAAAACACTAAAGTAAAGAACTAAAACAAAGTTCCACATTACTGTTTGTTTGTTTGTTTGTTTGTTTGTTTTTTCCCACTGACCTTCACATTCCTGATTTTATGTAATCAGTGTGTTTTATTTACAGAATGCAGTAAAGTGCTGAACAATTACAGGAACTGTTCCCTTTACTGGAAGTAGATACTGCATAAGGTAGCAGGAGATGATCTACACAGGCTTCTGTGGAGATTCAGTGTTTATAGTCCAGTAGGAAGTGAGTGGTGATGAACGTGTCCTGCTCACCTCATTCACATGCAGCTGGATTACTGCTTTAAAACAGTACAAACATTTATTTCCCCTCATCACTGAGGAATTATTCTGATTGTGTAGTACAACGATTTACACCAGCAGAGAGGTTCACACTGCTACACACACCAGGACCTGATATTCTGGAGGTCTCTGACCCAGTCATGTAGACATCACAGTCACTTCCCCATTAGACATTACATCTAGTTCACTATATGACAACATAACCAGCTATTTAATGTTCACTTCCTTCCTCACTATTGACACTGTGTAGTGTGTAGAATTGTGTCTACACACTTTCTAGCCCATTATATATATGAGTGTGTATTAGTGTGTAACACCTTTCACACCAATATTCTAATGGACTATTTACTGTATATAAAGTTATCTGATGATTTTCTTATTTATAAACTAACTGTAGACCATAATGATGACTCAATAACACACAGGACATGTGGGACATGACAAGGGACAAAAGACAACAGACTGACAGACAAATAATTATGTTTGAACGTACACAATACAATCCACCCTCTCGCTCTGTCTCTCTCTCTGTCTCTCTCTCTCTTTCTCCCTATCCCCCTTTCTCTCTATCTCTCTCTCTCTTTCTCCCTATCCCATCTCTCTCTCGTTCTCCCTATCCCTCTCTCTCTCTCGTTCTCCCTATCCCCCTTTCTCTCTCTCTCGTTCTCCCTATCCCCCTTTCTCTCTCTCTCGTTCTCCCTATCCCCCTTTCTCTCTCTCTCGTTCTCCCTATCCCCCTTTCTCTCTCTCTCGTTCTCCCTATCCCCCTTTCTCTCTATCTCTCGTTCTCCCTATCCCCCTTTCTCTCTATCTCTCTCGCTCTCTTTCTCCCTATCCCCTCTCTCTCTCTCTCTCTTTCTCCCTATCCCCTCTCTCTCTCTCTCTCTCTCTCTCTCTTTCTCCCTATCCCCCTTTCTCCATCTCTCTCTCTCTCTCTCTCTCTCTCTCTCTCTCTCTCTCTCTTTCTCCCTATCCCCCTTTCTCCATCTCTCTCTCTCTCTCTCTCTCTCTCTCTCTCCCAGATTATAAGTAGTAAAGTCACTCACCATACTCAGACTGCTGTTCTTTGTCCTCTGTCTTCTTCCCCATACTGAACCCACACTGTCCAGGCTGAACTTTCTAACTTCCAGCACAAACACAAATCTCTTCTTTTCGTCTGTCGCTTTCTGTCTCTCCGTCTCTCGGTAGCAAGTTACCAAGCAGTGACGTCACGCCGCACCTGTTACTCACCTGCCCTGCATATCGCCACGCCCACTAACGACGTGATGCCCGAAGCGCCCTCTGGCGGCCAAAATAAGGAGAAGAAGGAAACGATGGAGAAAGAAGAGAAATAAAACCACTTAAGATCTGTTTCTCGTTATTGTGTTGTTTTGTCCGAGATTTTCGCCTTGTGGAAGATTGAATGTTAAAACTGTCCGATAAAAACGAATTAAATATTGTTCATTATTCTGAATGACTTGATTTTTATTTACATTTAGTTCACATGTAGATTTGTTTCATACTTTTATTTAAATATTTATTATAAAATGAGTTATGACTTAAACACCATGTAGCACATTTAAATATATAGATTTTATACATTCTTATTATTTGTTCTAAACTATTAATCACCAAACTACTTTATACAGCTTTGTGTAAACACTGGCTCCGCCCACTAAACAAACACACACACACACACACACACACACACGCACACACACACACTCTATCCTGACTGGAATAACAAGGCATTATGAGTTGAAATGAGACACCACGGGGCTTTTCTTTCACGCCTTTAGGACATTAAAGTGCAGAATAAATGTGTCAGAGCCGCTCAGTCTACGTGTCCTGCAGGTACAGGTGTAGTGCAGGTACACGTGTAGGTACAGGTGCAGGTACAGGTGTAGTGCAGGTACACGTGTAGGTACAGGTACAGGTACAGGTGTAGTGCAGGTACACGTGTAGGTACAGGTACAGGTACAGGTGTAGTGCAGGTACACGTGTAGGTACAGGTGCAGGTACAGGTGTAGGTGCAGGTACAGGTGTAGTGCAGGTACACGTGTAGGTACAGGTACAGGTACAGGTGTAGTGCAGGTACACGTGTAGGTACAGGTACAGGTGTAGTGCAGGTACAGGTACAGGTGTAGTGCAGGTACACGTGTAGGTACAGGTACAGGTACAGGTGCAGGTACGGAGGTGGACTTTATAGAGGAGAGACGCTGAGAAAAAAGCAGCTAATAATGATTTATAATTACAAACTATTTATTTTTTAAAGCAATTAAATAATACAACATATTTGTAAGTATCTGTCACAGTGTGATGTAAAAGAACACCAGAGGAGTAAAGAAATGACACACATTACTTTTGTATCAAATATTTATTCAAACTACATAATAGTAACAAAAAGTTGTCATTGTCACTGGAAATTCATACAGTCCAAAATTCTTTAAAAAAAAATAAGCAAACCAAAAAAAAAAAACTAACGAAGGATGCATAGCTCCCTATTGATACTGCACGGCGCCCCTACAGAGCGCACTCACCAACGTGAACAAACCTAACGCTGCTTTTAATGCACCCTCGTCCGCCTACCATCACGAAGTGTGTGTCAGCTACGTCAAAATAGCACAGAACAAGAACAACTAAGCTGAATGTTCTCAGGCTTACACACCACACACTTACTCAGACAAGCTGGACAGCTACATGATCTGCTTCATGACTCATCTGCTAAGGACTAATGTGCTAAGAACCTGGTGAGATTACGCCACTAGTAAGGTCCAGTTATGAAGCTCCATCTGCACCATGTGTTCCAGAACCTTTAGACCAGGAAGTGTTGGGAAACCCTTTGATGGAATAAAAAGTCTTCTAGAAGGTCTCGTAAAATACTACAAAATAGCTCCAGAGCACTCGAACCATACGTACAGTAGAGCACTCAGTCTGACTAGAGAGAGGTCCAGAATGTTATAGTGATGATCTGAAGGAATAAAAACCCAAACTCAAGACTGACAATCAAATATAAAAAGTGATTTATTTACAACCTGGAACATGAAGTTCAGTGGATGAGGGTGCATTAGGAACAGTATTAGAACGGAACCGTTCACTCGGTTATTGAGAGCAGACCTTTTTATAATCTACACAAACGGAGCAGATCAACATGGACCAATAGGAATAAAATTATTGGCTTAAATGTGTTTAACAGCCACAACAGCTGTACAGTGCTGATAAATCCCAGAATGCATTGTGTCACTGGGTCTGGAGAGGAGTTTAGGAGTTTCCTGGAGCGGTGAACACGGGTTCGGTGGCTGGTTCTGGGAAGGAGTCCAAACGCACCTGCCTGCTGTGCTCCAGAGCGATGGCCTCTGCCGAGTGTTTACACTTCTCTGAGCCACACTGACATGTGAAGTACTTACTCTTAATGTCCCAAAAACGGTCTCCGTAATCAAACCTGTCTCACACACACACACACGCACATATTTAGATAAGATAAATTTTATAACGTCAGTTCGTTAATGATTGTGTGTGTGTGTGTGTGTGTGTGTGTGTGTGTGAGTGTGTTCATTCTACCCAAGCTCCTGGCCTGTGAGAATATCTCTGGAGCTGAAGAATGCTATCCGGGGGAAGCGCAGGTCCTGATGCAGCATGAACACTCGCACCGGGATAATGTTTGGATCACACAGGTGGTTAATGAAACGACTAATGTTACCATAGTAACGTGCATCAATGCAGTATACCTCTCCGTCCTGCAGAGAGAGAGAGAGAAGAAGAAAGGGAAGCAGAAAGAACAGAAAACATAGGTCTGTTAATAATAATTATACAGTATGTTTATAGTAGTCAAAGGAGCTCCATGATTTAACATGTACCTTATTGTCTAGATCAAACAGATATGAATCATCTTCCCTCACATCTGCTTCTGCATCCGAGATCAGTTCCCCAACATACCTACACACACACACACACACACACACAGAGTTGAAAGAAAGAATGGAAAAAAAAACACAAAGAAATAAATAAGGAAAGAAGCAAAGAAAGAAATCAGACTGACTCGCAGATGAAGCTTCCCTGAGGAATGTCCTGAAGAGCTCTGACTCCCCACCCCATCTTCTCAGTGCGGTACAGCTGTAAACGTACCCTTACACACACACACACACACACACACACACACACACACACACACAGTATTAAACATACACACAGAGGACACAGATATATGCTGCAGTGTGATGTTTATATGTTCTTGGAAATCACAGAGTCAATGATGTCACACAGCACAGTGCGATGTGATTGGCTCAC
>NC_083473.1:1133779-1153779 GCF_030014155.1 Tachysurus vachellii | reverse complement strand
ACACACTGACACACACACACTGACACACACACTGACACACACACTGACACACACACTGACACACACAATGACACACACAATGACACACACAATGACACACCGCGATGTGATTGGCTCACTTGATTCCACACACACTGACACACACACTGACACACACACTGACACACCGCGATGTGATTGGCTCACTTGATTCTGGCCTGTACCACTCTGACACACACTCTGACACACACTCTGACACACACTCTGACACACACTCTGACACACACACTGACACACACACTGACACACACACTGACACACACACTGACACACACACTGACACACACACTGACACACACAGCGCGATGTGATTGGCTCACTTGATTCCGGCCTGTACCACACTGACACACACACTGACACACACACACTGACACACACACACTGACACACACACTCTGACACACACACTCTGACACACACACTCTGACACACACACTGACACACACAATGACACACACAATGACACACACAATGACACACACAATGACACACCGCGATGTGATTGGCTCACTTGATTCCACACACACTGACACACACACTGACACACACTCTGACACACACTCTGACACACACTCTGACACACACTCTGACACACACAATGACACACACAATGACACACACAATGACACACACAATGACACACCGCGATGTGATTGGCTCACTTGATTCCACACACACTGACACACACTCTGACACACACAATGACACACACAATGACACACACACTGACACACCGCGATGTGATTGGCTCACTTGATTCCGGCCTGTACCACACTGACACACACACTGACACACACACTGACACACACACTGACACACACACTGACACACACAGCGCGATGTGATTGGCTCACTTGATTCCAGCCTGTACCACTCTGACACACACTCTGACACACACTCTGACACACACACTGACACACACACTGACACACACTCTGACACACACTCTGACACACACTCTGACACACACACACTGACACACACACACTCTGACACACACACTGACACACACACACTGACACACACACACACTGACACACACACACACTGACACACACACACACACTGACACACACACTGACACACACACTGACACACACACTGACACACACACACTGACACACACACACACTGACACACACACACACTGACACACACTGACACACACACACACACTGACACACACACACACACACTGACACACACACACACACACTGACACACACACACACACACACTGACACACACACACACACTGACACACACACACACACTGACACACACACACACACTGACACACACACACTGACACACACACACACTGACACACACACACACTGACACACACACACTGACACACACACACACACACACAGCGCGATGTGATTGGCTCACTTGATTCTGGCCTGTACCACACTGACACACACACTGACACACACACTGACACACACACTGACACACACACTGACACACACACTGACACACACACTGACACACACACTGACACACACACTGACACACACACACACTGACACACACAGTGCGATGTGATTGGCTCACTTGATTCTGGCCTGTACCACACTGACACACACTCTGACACACACTCTGACACACACTCTGACACACACTCTGACACACACTCTGACACACACTCTGACACACAATGACACACACAATGACACACACAATGACACACACAATGACACACCGCGATGTGATTGGCTCACTTGATTCCACACACACTGACACACACTCTGACACACACTCTGACACACACTCTGACACACACTCTGACACACACTCTGACACACACAATGACACACACAATGACACACACAATGACACACCGCGATGTGATTGGCTCACTTGATTCCACACACACTGACACACACTCTGACACACACTCTGACACACACTCTGACACACACTCTGACACACACAATGACACACACAATGACACACACACTGACACACCGCGATGTGATTGGCTCACTTGATTCCGGCCTGTACCACACTGACACACACACTGACACACACACTGACACACACACTGACACACACACTGACACACACAGCGCGATGTGATTGGCTCACTTGATTCCAGCCTGTACCACTCTGACACACACTCTGACACACACTCTGACACACACTCTGACACACACTCTGACACACACTCTGACACACACTCTGACACACACTCTGACACACACAATGACACACACAATGACACACCGCGATGTGATTGGCTCACTTGATTCCACACACACTGACACACACACTGACACACACTCTGACACACACTCTGACACACACTCTGACACACACTCTGACACACACTCTGACACACACAATGACACACACAATGACACACACAATGACACACCGCGATGTGATTGGCTCACTTGATTCCACACACACTGACACACACTCTGACACACACTCTGACACACACAATGACACACACACTGACACACACACTGACACACCGCGATGTGATTGGCTCACTTGATTCCGGCCTGTACCACACTGACACACACACTGACACACACACTGACACACACACTGACACACACACTGACACACACACTGACACACACACTGACACACACACTGACACACACACTGACACACACACTGACACACACAGCGCGATGTGATTGGCTCACTTGATTCCAGCCTGTACCACTCTGACACACACTCTGACACACACTCTGACACACACTCTGACACACACTCTGACACACACTCTGACACACACTCTGACACACACAGCGCGATGTGATTGGCTCACTTGATTCCGGCCTGTACCACACTGACACACACACTGACACACACACACTGACACACACACACTGACACACACACACTGACACACACACTGACACACACACTGACACACACACTGACACACACACTGACACACACACTGACACACACAATGACACACACAATGACACACACAATGACACACCGCGATGTGATTGGCTCACTTGATTCCACACACACTGACACACACACTGACACACACACTGACACACCGCGATGTGATTGGCTCACTTGATTCTGGCCTGTACCACTCTGACACACACTCTGACACACACTCTGACACACACTCTGACACACACACTGACACACACACTGACACACACACTGACACACACACTGACACACACACTGACACACACAGCGCGATGTGATTGGCTCACTTGATTCCGGCCTGTACCACACTGACACACACACTGACACACACACACTGACACACACACACTGACACACACACACTGACACACACACACTGACACACACACTCTGACACACACACTCTGACACACACACTGACACACACACTGACACACACACTGACACACACACTGACACACACACTGACACACACACTGACACACACTCTGACACACACAATGACACACACAATGACACACACAATGACACACCGCGATGTGATTGGCTCACTTGATTCCACACACACTGACACACACACTGACACACACTCTGACACACACTCTGACACACACTCTGACACACACAATGACACACACAATGACACACACAATGACACACACAATGACACACACAATGACACACCGCGATGTGATTGGCTCACTTGATTCCACACACACTGACACACACTCTGACACACACAATGACACACACAATGACACACACACTGACACACCGCGATGTGATTGGCTCACTTGATTCCGGCCTGTACCACACTGACACACACACTGACACACACACTGACACACACACTGACACACACACTGACACACACACTGACACACACAGCGCGATGTGATTGGCTCACTTGATTCCGGCCTGTACCACTCTGACACACACTCTGACACACACTCTGACACACACTCTGACACACACTCTGACACACACTCTGACACACACTCTGACACACACACTGACACACACACTGACACACACACTGACACACACACTGACACACACACTGACACACACACTGACACACACACTGACACACACAGCGCGATGTGATTGGCTCACTTGATTCCGGCCTGTACCACACTGACACACACACTGACACACACACACTGACACACACACACTGACACACACACTCTGACACACACACTCTGACACACACACTCTGACACACACACTCTGACACACACACTCTGACACACACACTCTGACACACACACTGACACACACACTGACACACACAATGACACACCGCGATGTGATTGGCTCACTTGATTCCGGCCTGTACCACACTGACACACACACTGACACACACACACTGACACACACACACTGACACACACACTCTGACACACACACTCTGACACACACACTCTGACACACACACTCTGACACACACACTCTGACACACACACTCTGACACACACACACTGACACACACACACTGACACACACACTCTGACACACACACTCTGACACACACACTCTGACACACACACTCTGACACACACACTCTGACACACACACTCTGACACACACACTCTGACACACACACTCTGACACACACACTCTGACACACACACTCTGACACACACACTCTGACACACACACTGACACACACACTGACACACACACTGACACACACAATGACACACCGCGATGTGATTGGCTCACTTGATTCCGGCCTGTACCACACTGACACACACACTGACACACACACACTGACACACACACACTGACACACACACACTGACACACACACTCTGACACACACACTCTGACACACACACTCTGACACACACACTCTGACACACACACTGACACACACACTGACACACACACTGACACACACACTGACACACCGCGATGTGATTGGCTCACTTGATTCCACACACACTGACACACACACTGACACACACACTGACACACCGCGATGTGATTGGCTCACTTGATTCTGGCCTGTACCACTCTGACACACACTCTGACACACACTCTGACACACACTCTGACACACACTCTGACACACACTCTGACACACACTCTGACACACACACACTGACACACACACACTGACACACACACACTGACACACACACTGACACACACACACTGACACACACACACTGACACACACACTCTGACACACACACTCTGACACACACACTCTGACACACACACTCTGACACACACACTGACACACACAGCGCGATGTGATTGGCTCACTTGATTCCGGCCTGTACCACTCTGACACACACTCTGACACACACTCTGACACACACTCTGACACACACTCTGACACACACTCTGACACACACACTGACACACACACTGACACACACACTGACACACACACTGACACACACTGACACACACACTGACACACACACTGACACACACAATGACACACACAATGACACACACAATGACACACACAATGACACACCGCGATGTGATTGGCTCACTTGATTCCACACACACTGACACACACACTGACACACACTCTGACACACACTCTGACACACACTCTGACACACACTCTGACACACACAATGACACACACAATGACACACACAATGACACACCGCGATGTGATTGGCTCACTTGATTCCACACACACTGACACACACTCTGACACACACAATGACACACACAATGACACACACACTGACACACCGCGATGTGATTGGCTCACTTGATTCCGGCCTGTACCACACTGACACACACACTGACACACACACTGACACACACACTGACACACACACTGACACACACACTGACACACACACTGACACACACAGCGCGATGTGATTGGCTCACTTGATTCCAGCCTGTACCACTCTGACACACACTCTGACACACACTCTGACACACACTCTGACACACACTCTGACACACACTCTGACACACACAATGACACACACAATGACACACACAATGACACACACAATGACACACACAATGACACACCGCGATGTGATTGGCTCACTTGATTCCACACACACTGACACACACACTGACACACACTCTGACACACACTCTGACACACACTCTGACACACACACTGACACACACACACTGACACACACACACTGACACACACACTGACACACACACACTGACACACACACACACTGACACACACACACACACTGACACACACACTGACACACACACACTGACACACACACTGACACACACACTGACACACACACACTGACACACACACACACTGACACACACACACACTGACACACACTGACACACACACACACACTGACACACACACACACACACTGACACACACACACACACACTGACACACACACACACACACACACTGACACACCGCGATGTGATTGGCTCACTTGATTCCGGCCTGTACCACACTGACACACACACTGACACACACACTGACACACACACTGACACACACACTGACACACACACTGACACACACAGCGCGATGTGATTGGCTCACTTGATTCCAGCCTGTACCACTCTGACACACACTCTGACACACACTCTGACACACACTCTGACACACACTCTGACACACACTCTGACACACACAATGACACACACAATGACACACACAATGACACACCGCGATGTGATTGGCTCACTTGATTCCACACACACTGACACACACACTGACACACACTCTGACACACACTCTGACACACACTCTGACACACACTCTGACACACACAATGACACACACAATGACACACACAATGACACACCGCGATGTGATTGGCTCACTTGATTCCACACACACTGACACACACTCTGACACACACTCTGACACACACACTGACACACACACTGACACACACACTGACACACACACTGACACACACACTGACACACACACTGACACACACACTGACACACACAGCGCGATGTGATTGGCTCACTTGATTCCAGCCTGTACCACTCTGACACACACTCTGACACACACTCTGACACACACTCTGACACACACTCTGACACACACTCTGACACACACTCTGACACACACTCTGACACACACTCTGACACACACAGCGCGATGTGATTGGCTCACTTGATTCCGGCCTGTACCACACTGACACACACACTGACACACACACACTGACACACACACACTGACACACACACACTGACACACACACTGACACACACACTGACACACACACTGACACACACAATGACACACACAATGACACACACAATGACACACCGCGATGTGATTGGCTCACTTGATTCCACACACACTGACACACACACTGACACACACACTGACACACCGCGATGTGATTGGCTCACTTGATTCTGGCCTGTACCACTCTGACACACACTCTGACACACACTCTGACACACACTCTGACACACACACTGACACACACACTGACACACACACTGACACACACACTGACACACACACTGACACACACACTGACACACACACTGACACACACAGCGCGATGTGATTGGCTCACTTGATTCCGGCCTGTACCACACTAACACACACACTGACACACACACACTGACACACACACACTGACACACACACTCTGACACACACACTCTGACACACACACTCTGACACACACACTCTGACACACACACTGACACACACAATGACACACACAATGACACACACAATGACACACCGCGATGTGATTGGCTCACTTGATTCCACACACACTGACACACACACTGACACACACTCTGACACACACTCTGACACACACTCTGACACACACTCTGACACACACTCTGACACACACAATGACACACACAATGACACACACAATGACACACACAATGACACACCGCGATGTGATTGGCTCACTTGATTCCACACACACTGACACACACTCTGACACACACAATGACACACACAATGACACACACACTGACACACCGCGATGTGATTGGCTCACTTGATTCCGGCCTGTACCACACTGACACACACACTGACACACACACTGACACACACACTGACACACACACTGACACACACACTGACACACACAGCGCGATGTGATTGGCTCACTTGATTCCAGCCTGTACCACTCTGACACACACTCTGACACACACTCTGACACACACTCTGACACACACTCTGACACACACTCTGACACACACTCTGACACACACAATGACACACACAATGACACACACAATGACACACACAATGACACACCGCGATGTGATTGGCTCACTTGATTCCACACACACTGACACACACACTGACACACACTCTGACACACACTCTGACACACACTCTGACACACACACACTGACACACACACACTCTGACACACACACTGACACACACACACTGACACACACACACACTGACACACACACACACACTGACACACACACTGACACACACACTGACACACACACTGACACACACACACTGACACACACACACTGACACACACACACACTGACACACACTGACACACACACACACACTGACACACACACACACACACTGACACACACACACACACACTGACACACACACACACACACACTGACACACACACACACACTGACACACACACACACACTGACACACACACACACACACTGACACACACACACTGACACACACACACACTGACACACACACACACTGACACACACACACTGACACACACACACACACACACAGCGCGATGTGATTGGCTCACTTGATTCTGGCCTGTACCACACTGACACACACACTGACACACACACTGACACACACACTGACACACACACTGACACACACACTGACACACACACTGACACACACACTGACACACACACACACTGACACACACAGTGCGATGTGATTGGCTCACTTGATTCTGGCCTGTACCACACTGACACACACTCTGACACACACTCTGACACACACTCTGACACACACTCTGACAAACACTCTGACACACACTCTGACACACACTCTGACACACAATGACACACACAATGACACACACAATGACACACACAATGACACACCGCGATGTGATTGGCTCACTTGATTCCACACACACTGACACACACTCTGACACACACTCTGACACACACTCTGACACACACTCTGACACACACTCTGACACACACAATGACACACACAATGACACACACAATGACACACCGCGATGTGATTGGCTCACTTGATTCCACACACACTGACACACACTCTGACACACACTCTGACACACACTCTGACACACACTCTGACACACACAATGACACACACAATGACACACACACTGACACACCGCGATGTGATTGGCTCACTTGATTCCGGCCTGTACCACACTGACACACACACTGACACACACACTGACACACACACTGACACACACAGCGCGATGTGATTGGCTCACTTGATTCCAGCCTGTACCACTCTGACACACACTCTGACACACACTCTGACACACACTCTGACACACACTCTGACACACACTCTGACACACACTCTGACACACACAATGACACACACAATGACACACACAATGACACACCGCGATGTGATTGGCTCACTTGATTCCACACACACTGACACACACACTGACACACACTCTGACACACACTCTGACACACACTCTGACACACACTCTGACACACACTCTGACACACACTCTGACACACACAATGACACACACAATGACACACACAATGACACACCGCGATGTGATTGGCTCACTTGATTCCACACACACTGACACACACTCTGACACACACTCTGACACACACAATGACACACACACTGACACACACACTGACACACACACACTGACACACACACTGACACACCGCGATGTGATTGGCTCACTTGATTCTGGCCTGTACCACTCTGACACACACTCTGACACACACTCTGACACACACTCTGACACACACTCTGACACACACTCTGACACACACTCTGACACACACTCTGACACACACACACTGACACACACACACTGACACACACACACTGACACACACACACTGACACACACACTGACACACACACACTGACACACACACTCTGACACACACACTCTGACACACACACTCTGACACACACACTCTGACACAAACACTCTGACACACACACTCTGACACACACACTCTGACACACACACTCTGACACACACACATTGACACACACACTGACACACACAGCGCGATGTGATTGGCTCACTTGATTCCGGCCTGTACCACTCTGACACACACTCTGACACACACTCTGACACACACTCTGACACACACTCTGACACACACTCTGACACACACTCTGACACACACACTGACACACACACTGACACACACACTGACACACACACTGACACACACACTGACACACACACTGACACACACAGCGCGATGTGATTGGCTCACTTGATTCCAGCCTGTACCACTCTGACACACACTCTGACACACACTCTGACACACACTCTGACACACACTCTGACACACACTCTGACACACACAGCGCGATGTGATTGGCTCACTTGATTCCGGCCTGTACCACACTGACACACACACTGACACACACACACTGACACACACACACTGACACACACACACTGACACACACACACTGACACACACACTGACACACACACTGACACACACACTGACACACACACTGACACACACACTGACACACACAATGACACACACAATGACACACCGCGATGTGATTGGCTCACTTGATTCCACACACACTGACACACACACTGACACACACACTGACACACCGCGATGTGATTGGCTCACTTGATTCTGGCCTGTACCACTCTGACACACACTCTGACACACACACTGACACACACACTGACACACACACTGACACACACACTGACACACACACTGACACACACAGCGCGATGTGATTGGCTCACTTGATTCCGGCCTGTACCACACTGACACACACACTGACACACACACACTGACACACACACACTGACACACACACACTGACACACACACTCTGACACACACACTCTGACACACACACTCTGACACACACACTGACACACACACTGACACACACACTGACACACACACTGACACACACACTGACACACACACTGACACACACTCTGACACACACAATGACACACACAATGACACACACAATGACACACCGCGATGTGATTGGCTCACTTGATTCCACACACACTGACACACACACTGACACACACTCTGACACACACTCTGACACACACTCTGACACACACAATGACACACACAATGACACACACAATGACACACACAATGACACACACAATGACACACACAATGACACACCGCGATGTGATTGGCTCACTTGATTCCACACACACTGACACACACTCTGACACACACAATGACACACACAATGACACACACACTGACACACCGCGATGTGATTGGCTCACTTGATTCCGGCCTGTACCACACTGACACACACACTGACACACACACTGACACACACACTGACACACACACTGACACACACACTGACACACACAGCGCGATGTGATTGGCTCACTTGATTCCGGCCTGTACCACTCTGACACACACTCTGACACACACTCTGACACACACTCTGACACACACTCTGACACACACTCTGACACACACACTGACACACACACTGACACACACACTGACACACACACTGACACACACACTGACACACACACTGACACACACAGCGCGATGTGATTGGCTCACTTGATTCCGGCCTGTACCACACTGACACACACACTGACACACACACACTGACACACACACTCTGACACACACACTCTGACACACACACTCTGACACACACACTCTGACACACACACTCTGACACACACACTCTGACACACACACTGACACACACAATGACACACCGCGATGTGATTGGCTCACTTGATTCCGGCCTGTACCACACTGACACACACACTGACACACACACACTGACACACACACACTGACACACACACTCTGACACACACACTCTGACACACACACTCTGACACACACACTCTGACACACACACTCTGACACACACACTCTGACACACACACTCTGACACACACACTCTGACACACACACTGACACACACACTGACACACACACTGACACACACAATGACACACCGCGATGTGATTGGCTCACTTGATTCCGGCCTGTACCACACTGACACACACACTGACACACACACACTGACACACACACACTGACACACACACTCTGACACACACACTCTGACACACACACTCTGACACACACACTCTGACACACACACTCTGACACACACACTGACACACACACTGACACACACACTGACACACACACTGACACACCGCGATGTGATTGGCTCACTTGATTCCACACACACTGACACACACACTGACACACACACTGACACACCGCGATGTGATTGGCTCACTTGATTCTGGCCTGTACCACTCTGACACACACTCTGACACACACTCTGACACACACTCTGACACACACTCTGACACACACTCTGACACACACTCTGACACACACTCTGACACACACACTGACACACACACACTGACACACACACACTGACACACACACACTGACACACACACACTGACACACACACTGACACACACACACTGACACACACACACTGACACACACACACTGACACACACACTCTGACACACACACTCTGACACACACACTCTGACACACACACTCTGACACACACACTCTGACACACACACTCTGACACACACACTGACACACACACTGACACACACACTGACACACACAATGACACACCGCGATGTGATTGGCTCACTTGATTCCGGCCTGTACCACACTGACACACACACTGACACACACACACTGACACACACACACTGACACACACACTGACACACCGCGATGTGATTGGCTCACTTGATTCTGGCCTGTACCACTCTGACACACACTCTGACACACACTCTGACACACACTCTGACACACACTCTGACACACACTCTGACACACACTCTGACACACACTCTGACACACACACACTGACACACACACACTGACACACACACACTGACACACACACACTGACACACACACTGACACACACACACTGACACACACACTCTGACACACACACTCTGACACACACACTCTGACACACACACTCTGACACAAACACTCTGACACACACACTCTGACACACACACTCTGACACACACACTCTGACACACACACATTGACACACACACTGACACACACAGCGCGATGTGATTGGCTCACTTGATTCCGGCCTGTACCACTCTGACACACACTCTGACACACACTCTGACACACACTCTGACACACACTCTGACACACACTCTGACACACACTCTGACACACACTCTGACACACACACTGACACACACACTGACACACACACTGACACACACACTGACACACACACTGACACACACACACTGACACACACACTGACACACACAGCGCGATGTGATTGGCTCACTTGATTCCGGCCTGTACCACTCTGACACACACTCTGACACACACTCTGACACACACTCTGACACACACTCTGACACACACTCTGACACACACTCTGACACACACTCTGACACACACTCTGACACACACAATGACACACACAATGACACACCGCGATGTGATTGGCTCACTTGATTCCACACACACTGACACACACACTGACACACACACTGACACACCGCGATGTGATTGGCTCACTTGATTCTGGCCTGTACCACTCTGACACACACTGACACACACTCTGACACACACTCTGACACACACTCTGACACACACTCTGACACACACTCTGACACACACTCTGACACACACACTGACACACACACACTGACACACACACACTGACACACACACTGACACACACACACTGACACACACACTCTGACACACACACTCTGACACACACACTCTGACACACACACTCTGACACACACACTCTGACACACACACTCTGACACACACACTCTGACACACACACTCTGACACACACACTGACACACACAGCGCGATGTGATTGGCTCACTTGATTCCGGCCTGTACCACTCTGACACACACTCTGACACACACTCTGACACACACTCTGACACACACTCTGACACACACTCTGACACACACTCTGACACACACACTGACACACACACTGACACACACACTGACACACACACTGACACACACACTGACACACACACACTGACACACACACTGACACACACACTGACACACACACTGACACACACACTAACACACACACAGCGCGATGTGATTGGCTCACTTGATTCCGGCCTGTACCACTCTGACACACACTCTGACACACACTCTGACACACACTCTGACACACACTCTGACACACACTCTGACACACACTCTGACACACACTCTGACACACACACTGACACACACACTGACACACACACTGACACACACACTGACACACACACTGACACACACACACTGACACACACACTGACACACACACTGACACACACACTGACACACACACTGACACACACACAGCGCGATGTGATTGGCTCACTTGATTCCGGCCTGTACCACTCTGACACACACTCTGACACACACTCTGACACACACTCTGACACACACTCTGACACACACTCTGACACACACTCTGACACACACTCTGACACACACACTGACACACACACACTGACACACACACACTGACACACACACTGACACACACACACTGACACACACACACTGACACACACACTCTGACACACACACTCTGACACACACACTCTGACACACACACTCTGACACACACACTCTGACACACACACTGACACACACAGCGCGATGTGATTGGCTCACTTGATTCCGGCCTGTACCACTCTGACACACACTCTGACACACACTCTGACACACACTCTGACACACACTCTGACACACACTCTGACACACACTCTGACACACACACTGACACACACACTGACACACACACTGACACACACACTGACACACACACTGACACACACACTGACACACACACTGACACACACACTGACACACACACTGACACACACACTGACACACACACTGACACACACACTGACACACACACACTGACACACACACTGACACACACACTGACACACACACACAGCGCGATGTGATTGGCTCACTTGATTCCGGCCTGTACCACTCTGACACACACTCTGACACACACACTGACACACACACTGACACACACACTGACACACACTCTGACACACACTCTGACACACACTCTGACACACACACTGACACACACACTGACACACACACACAGCGCGATGTGATTGGCTCACTTGATTCCGGCCTGTACCACTCTGTTCTTGCAGGTCTTGTGACAGGAGCAGGCGAGGTTACACTCAAAGATCAGAGGAGGCTCGATCTTATTAAACTCCTGCAGCAGACGCTGATCCTGTACGAAGATGGATGAACACACAAATTTACACACATTAGTCAAACACACTCACATACAGTCATATGCAAAAGTTTAGGTGCCCCTGATAATTTCCATGATTTTCATGTATAAATATTTGGGTGTTTTATCAGCAATTTCATTTTGATCTATCAGTTAACTGAAGGACACTAAAGTAATATTTCAGTAGTGAAATGAGGTTTATTGGATTAACAGAAAATGTGCAATATGCATCAAAACAAAATTAGACAGGTGCATAAATTTGGGCACCCCAACAGAAAAATCACATCATTATTTAGTAGAGCCTCCTTTAGCAGAAGTAACAGCCTCTAGATGCTTCCTATAGCGTGTAATGAGTGTCTGGATTCTGCCTGAATGTATTTTGGACCGTTCCTCCTTACAGAACATCTCCAGGTCAGTTAGGTTTGATGGTTGCCGATCTGAACAACCCGCTTCAAATCACCCCACAGATGTTCATTGATATTCAGGTCTGGGGACTGGGATGGCAGAACATTCCAGAACATTGTACTTGTTCCTCTGCATAAATGCCCCAGTAGATTTTGAGCAGTGTTTTAGGTCGTTGTCTTGTTGAACTTTCCAGCCCCGGAGTAACTTCAACTTTGTGACTGATTCCTCAATAAACCCACTTATTCTCAAGAAACTTTACCCAGATTCCCAGTACCGGCACTGGCCACACGGCCCCACAGCATGATGGAACCTCCACCAAATGATACTGTGGGTAGCAAGTGTTTTTCTCCGAATGCTGTGTTCTTTTGCCCCCATGCATAACGGCTCCTGTTATGACCAAATAACTCAATCTTTGTGTCATCACTCCACAGCACCTTATTATAAGATGAAGCCGACTCGTCCGAATCTGCGTTTGCAGACCTCGAGCGACTCCGTTTGTGTGCGTGTGTGCAGAAAAGGCTTCTTTCGCATCACTCTTCTGTACAGCTTCACCTTGTGCAAAGTGGGCTGAGTTGTTGAAGGATGCACAGTGACACCATCTGCAGCAGGTTGATGTTGTAGGTCTTTGGAGGTGGTCTGTGGGCTGTTTTTGACCTTCTCACCATCCTTCGCCTCTACAATATTTTACGTTTCCTGACACTTCTGGCCTTAACAAGAACTGTGCCTGTGGTCTTCCATTTCCTCACTATGTTCCTCACAGTGACACTGACAGATTATAACTCTGCCATAACTTTTTGTAGCCTTCCCCTAAACCATAATATTGTACAATCTTTGTTTTCAGGTCATTTGAGAGCTGTTTTGAGGTCTCCATGTTGCCACTCTTCAGAGGAGAGACGAAGAGAACAACAACTTACAATTGGCCTTAAATCCCTTTTCTCATGATTGGCTGCACATGTCTATGAAGTTCAAGGCTTAATGAGCCACCAAACCAATTGTGTGTTCCAGTTAATCAGTGCTAAGTAGTTACAGGTATTCAAATCAACAAAATGGCAACCAAATTTATGCCCCTGTCTAATTTAGTTTTGATGCATATTGCACATTTTCTGTTAACCCAATAAACCTCATTTCACTACTGAAATATTACTTTAGTGTCCTTCAGTTATTTGATAGAACAAAATGAAATTGCTGACACCCAAATATTTATACATGAAAATCATGGAAATTGTCAGGGGTGCCTAAACTTTTGCACATAACTGTATATACATTTTTTTTTTATACAGAAACACACACACTCCTGTGTCACAGAGCTTGTTTTACATACAAACAGTGATTCATATACACACAGACACACACACACAGACACACACACACAGACACACACACTGACACACATACTGACACACATACTGACACAGACACACACAGACACAGACACACACACAGACACACACACACTGACACACACACTGACACACACACTGACACACACACACTGACACACACACACTGACACACACACACTGACACACACACACTGACACACACACACTGACACACACACTGACACACACACACTGACACACACACTGACACACACACTGACACACACACACTGACACACACACACTGACACACACACACTGACACAAAATCGTCTCTTACCTTGTTATACCAGCAGCGGATGCTGAGTTGTCCACACAGGCAGTTACTGGAGGAGCAGTCATCAGTACAGTTACAGTGCTACACACACACACACACACACACACGCACACCCCCACACACCAAGTGGAGTCAACTCACTGTAAGAAAATATAATGCTACCATAACCACAGTCTCCTTGCTGCTATCACCATTTTAACACTAAGAATAATGTGCATGTTAGTGTGTTATGTCAGCACTAACTTGCTACAGAGATGTGTGAGTGTGTATGTGAGAGTGTATGAGAGAGTGTATGTGTGAGAGTGTGTGTGAGAGTGTGAATGTGAGAGTGTGTGTATGTCAGATTGTGTGTGAGAGTGTGTGTGAGAGTGTATGTGAAAGTGTGTGTGAGATTTTGAGCATGTGAGATTGTGTGTGAGAGTGTGTGTGTGTGAGAGTGTATGTAAAAAGTGAGTGTGTGTGAGAGAGTGTATGTGAAAGTGTGTGAGATTTTGAGTACGTGAGATTGTGTGTGAGTGTGTGTGAGATTGTGTGGGAGTGTGTGTGAGTGTATGTGAGAGTGTGTGAGAATGTGTATATGTGAGTGTGCATGTGTGTGTTTGTGTAAGTGTGTATGTGTAATTGTGTGTGTGTGTATCTGTGTGTATGTGTAAGTGTATGTGTAAGTGTGTATGTGTAAGTGTGTGTGTGTAAGTGTGTGTGTGTATGTGAGTGTATGTGAGAGTGTGGTGTGTGTATGTGAGATTGTGTGTGAGAGTGTATGTGAGAGTGTGAGTGTGTGAGAGTGTATGTAAAAAGTGAGTGTGTGTGAGAGTGTGTATGTGAAAGTGTGTGAGATTTTGAGTACGTGAGATTGTGTGTGAGTGTGTGTGAGATTGTGTGGGAGTGTGTGTGAGTGTATGTGAGAGTGTGTGTGAGAATGTGTGTATGTGAGTGTGCATGTGTGTGTTTGTGTAAGTGTGTATGTGTAATTGTGTGTGTGTGTATCTGTGTGTATGTGTAAGTGTATGTGTAAGTGTGTATGTGTAAGTGTGTGTGTGTAAGTGTGTGTGTGTGTATGTGTAAGTGTGTGTGTGTGTATGTGTAAGTGTGCGTGTGTGTAAGTGTGTGTGTATGTGTAAGTGTGTGTGTGTGTGTGTATGTGTAAGTGTGTGTGTGTGTATGTGTAAGTGTGTGTGTGTGTCTACCTGCAGATGTGTGATGTTGCGGTCGATGTTCATAGCGGAGGTCTCACAGTTCTCTGAGATGTATTTGTAGTCAGATGGACAGTCATCATCATCCACACCATTAACACATGGGATCGGGACGTTCTCATAACCCTGTGCCACGTCACTGAGAACACAAACACATTCATTTTTATTTATATTATATTTTATTTAATCATTTGTTCCACAACAAAGACTCCCAGTCCAAATTACAATGGCTTCCAGTTCAAGTTCCAAAGAACCTGGTCCCAGTACCACATGGGTAGTCCTCGAGTTACTGGTCCCAGTACCACATGGGTAGTCCTCGAGTTACTGGTCCCAGTAAAACATGGGTATTCCTCGAGTTACTGGTCCCAGTAAAACATGGGTAGTCCTCGAGTTACTGGTCCCAGTACCACATGGGTAGTCCTCCCGTTACTGGTCCCAGTACCACATGGGTAGTCCTCGAGTTACTGGTCCCAGTACCACATGGGTAGTTCTCGAGTTACTGGTCCCAGTACCACATGGGTAGTCCTCCCGTTACTGGTCCCAGTACCACATGGGTAGTTCTCGAGTTACAGTAGTAGTCCAGGTTCAACACCAAAATATTTGGTTCTCATTAAATTACTAACATTTTGCGATACAAGTTCAATGTACCGTTATCAATATAAATCATGTACCAAATTTACAGTCTTAGTGACAAAAGATCCAGTTTAAAAAAAATGATTTAATTTCCATGAACAATTAACTCAGCTCCAGTTAAAGTACCATACAGCATCATTTCCTGTAACAAACAGCTCCAGCTTCAAAACAAATGCAATTTAAATGTTAAATTAATCCAATAATAAACAGACCTAGTTTCAGTACCAAGTGGATCTAGTTCCAGTACCTGGTAATCTTCACTATCAAATAGTTCAGATCCACCATCACTAAACTTCCAGTTCCAGTACCGAACACCAGCAAAGAATTCAGTCCCAGTACAAAAAACAATCCACTTCCTACACTGACTGGATCTGGTTCCAATATCATACAGATCTTAATCAAAATTTCCAGTTTGAGTACCAAATGGACCCAAAAATAAATGGATGCAGTTTGTGTTCCAGTTCCAGTACAAAGGAGAGACTTTCTTTCACCTTGGGCTTAACAAAGGTTTTGGTGGAGATGAAGAGGAACCCTAGGTTTGTTTAGAAGGTTCTTGTTTTTTCCCCACACCTACAGTATGATATACTGTAATAGAGCTGCACTGTTTAGAGCTGTTGTGATTTAGGACACAGCCAATGGGGAGACTAAACTGG
>NC_083473.1:1121279-1128779 GCF_030014155.1 Tachysurus vachellii | reverse complement strand
GTAATTATACTGCACCATCTTACTGTACACAAAACACTCAGTAATATTACTGACATCTTCAGTACAGAAACCTCGTTATGACAAACCCACTGACCCCATGTGTGGGAAACAGAACCCACAGGTTTCTCTCTGTGTCTCTCCCTCTGTCTCTCTGCCTCTGTGTCTCTCCCTCTGTGTCTCTCTCTCTGTGTCTCTCTCTCTGTGTCTCTCTCTCTGCCTCTGTCTCTCTCCGTCTATGTCTCTCCCTCTGTGTGTCTCAATCTCCCCCTGTGTCTCGTCCTGTGTCTCTCCCCCACTATGTCTCTCCCCCTCTGTGTCTCTCTCCCCCTCTGTGTGTCTCTCACCGTCTGTGTGTCTCTGAGTCTCTCCCTCTCTCTCTCTGTGTGTGTCTCTCTGTGTCTCTCTCCCCCTCTGTATCTCTGAGTCTCTCCTTCTGTTTGTCTCTCTGTGTCTCTCTCTCCCCATCTGTGTGTGTCTCTCTCGCTCTCTGTGTGTGTCTCTCTCTCTCTCTATGTGTGTCTCTCTCTGTGTCTCTCTCTCTGTGTCTCTCCCCCTCTGTATCTCTGAGTCTCTCCTTCTGTGTATCTCTCCCCGTGTCTCTCTCTCCCCCTGTGTCTCTCTCCCCCTCTGTGTGTCTCTCACCGTCTGTGTGTCTCTGAGTCTCTCCCTCTCTCTCTCTCTCTGTGTCTCTCTGTGTGTCTCTCTCTGTGTCTCTCTCCCCCTCTGTATCTCTGAGTCTCTCCTTCTGTTTGTCTCTCTCTGTGTCTCTCTCTCCCTATCTGTGTGTGTGTCTCTCTCTCTCTATGTGTGTCTCTCTCTGTGTCTCTCTCTGTGTGTCTCTCCCCCTCTGTATCTGAGTCTCTCCTTCTGTGTGTCTCTCTCTGTGTCTCTCTCTCCCCATCTGTGTGTGTCTCTCTCGCTCTCTGTGTGTGTGTCTCTCTCTCTATGTGTGTCTCTCTCTCACCTGTCCATTGATGCTTTCGATTGCCATGCAGGTTGGCTGCATGTTAGCTGCAGGTTTGTGCACACGTGGAGCCTCCATTCTACAGCTACACAAGGGCAACTCCTCCATCCGCTCCATCTCTCTATCATCTACACACAGAATGAGAGACAGACAGAAAGACTGACCGTAAGAAACAGTTTATGATTGCAAACATTTAAATCTTTCATTAGGCCACGCCCCCTTTCCAGCCCAGCTGTGTCAGGTTAACTTACCTGTGTGAGGAGACAGAGTGAGGCTGTCTGCAGCGGAGAGGTCCAGAGAGCCCAGAGGAACCTCAGTGTACTCAGTGGAGCCTCTTACTGAAGGGGCTACAACACACACACACACACACAGATTTTGTGTAATAATTTGCACACTCTCATGCACACACACACACACACACACCCTCACACACTCACACCTCTGTCTGTCTCTGCAGCTGGCAATGGGCCTCTTTTCCTGTCCTTTCTTTGCTGTTTCCAAGGTGATTCGTACTCTCCTTTCTTTTTTATCCCTCCTCTTTGCTGATCAGACGAAGACCCCTATAGAAACAACACACACACACACACACACACACAAACAAACATCAGCAAACATGACAACACATTAGCACCTTCTGAGTGAAATGGAAGAAGAACCCAGTCTCTTCTGTGATGTCACTTACATGATCAGATGTTCTCTCCACCTCATCCTCCATTCGCACGTCCTCTCCCTCAACCATCCCATCTTCAGACTGTAAAACACAACAGCACAGACACACAGAATTCAGAAATCCCCCTCACTGACTCAACACAAAGAGAGAGAGTCTGGTGAATTGTGTAGAAGTGAGTGTGTGTGTGTGTGTGTGAGAAAGAACACCTTGCTGTTGGAGTAGATGACGTTGTCTCCTGTGTGTGTGTGTGTGTGTGTGAGAGAGAGAGAGAGAGCACCATGCTGTCGGAGTAGATGACGTTATCTCCTGTGTGTGTGTGTGTGTGTGTGTGAGAGAGAGAGCACCTTGCTGCCAGAGTAGACGACATCGTCTCCTCTGTGTGTGTGTGTGTGTGTGTGTGTGTGAGAGAGAGAGAGAACCTTGCTGTTGGAGTAGATGACGTTGTCTCCTGTGTGTGTGTGTGTGTGTGTGTGAGAGAGAGAGAGCACCTTGCTGTCGGAGTAGATGACGTTGTCTCCTGTGTGTGTGTGTGTGTGTGTGTGTGTGTGTGTGTGTGTGTGTGAGAGAGAGAGAGAGAGAGCACCTTGCTGTCAGAGTAGATGACGTCGTCTCCTGCGTAACTGTTGTACAGAAGGTGAAAATCTTCCTCGTCTGCATCATCATCCAGATCCTCCAGCCAACCACAGCTCACCTCTTTGGGCTCCGGGGCAACAGGCTCCACCTTCTTTACCCCAGGCGAAGGTGATTCAGTCACTGGTGTCTAATGACAAATAAATATATAAATATACAGAATATATCTTTATGGTATGAACACCTAAAAAACTCCTCCACAACTGTCCATCATTCCAGCTTGACGTGCTGATTGGCTCATCTACAGTTTATAGTCCCATGAGTGTGTTATTATCTGTAATTACCTGCTGTGGCTGGTTCATAGATCATCATACACATCTAATCCTAACTTGTTCTTCTCACCTCTGCTGTTTGTTCTGAGGGTTTGTCAGACTTTTCTTCAGGGGTTACAGTGGACTCGGTGTCCAACTTCTGCTTCTTTAATGCTAAAGTAAAAGAGGAACATTAGTCTTATTGTTAGTGTACATTCTGGATGTATTTAAGTTTAAGGAAGAGAGAGAAAGAGGAGTTAAACCTGTATCATCTGATGTGCTACTTGTTTTTGGTTTCTCTGGAGTTACAGTAGCCTGGACAGAGCGCACCTGTAACACACACACACACACACACACACACACACACACAGAGAGAGAGAGAGAGAGAGAGAGAGAGAGAGAGAGAGAGAGTGGGGGAGAGAGTGAGAGACACAGAGAAAGAGGGGGAGAGAGAGAGAGAGAGAGAGATAGAGAGAGAGAGAGAGAGAGCGGGGGGAGAGCGAGGGGAGAGAGTGAGAGAGAGAGAGAGAGAGGGGGGAGAGAGCGAGGGGAGAGAGTGAGAGAGAGGCAGAGAGAGAGAGAGAGAGAGAGAGAGAGAGAGAGAGAGAGAGAGCGGGCGGGGGGAGAGCGAGGGGAGAGAGTGAGAGAGAGACAGAGAGAGGGGGGAGAGAGCGAGGGGAGAGAGTGAGAGAGAGGCAGAGAGAGAGAGGGGGGGATGGAGGGAGGGAGAGAGAGAGGGGGGGATGGAGGGAGAGAGAGAGCCAGAGAGAGAGAGAGATAGAGACAGAGAAAGAGGGGGAGAGAAAGACAGAGGGAGAGAGAGAGAGAGAGACAGAGAGAGATAGAGAGAGCAGGGGGAGAGAGGGATGGAGGGAGGGAGAAAGAGAGAGAGAGACAGAGTGAGAGAGACAGAGACAGAGTGAGAGAGACAGAGTGAGAGAGACAGAGACAGAGTGAGAGAGACAGAGAGAGAGAGAGAGAGAGAGAGAGAGAGAGAGAGAGAGAGAGAGTGGTCACTGATGGCTTCTGGAAAATGTTAGATGAGTAGAAAGGTAGAAAAATCATTTCCTCCTCTTTTTTAGAAAAAATGGTTCTGTCCAGTTTGAGATTTTTGGTTTTCTTTCCCATTCTACAGGAAGATAAGAACAGATGATGCGGTGATTTTGAAGAGCCTCACATGGACAGAGACACATCCTCCAGCCCAGACGTCTTACCTGTGAGATGGGGGGTCTGTTCATGGTTTTGCGAGCTCGGTGGACTTTGGGTGGAGGAGTGGACGTGGACGGTGGAGGAGACATTATGGAGGAGGACGGGGACACCGGTGTCTTACTGGCCGGTCCACACACGCTCATTTTAGCACGACCGAAAACAGAAGAGGGCGACGAAGGAGGGAGCGATTTGGCTGCATGACCTGTAAAGAGACACAGAAACAGTGCCATAGTGCTACACTGATGTTCACCAGCTACAGTGAACTTCACATGAACTTCACACAGGGTCCAGGGTTGGAGCCAAAGACCTACCTGCCAGGCCTTTCCCTGGTGTTGTTGCTTTCTCAGCGATCAGTTTGTCTTTAGGGGAAATGCTGGGCTCTGTTAGAGCAGCAGTTAGTGACCGTGTGGGAAAAGAAAGATAAAGAGAGATATTTTACGTTATGGATTTTTACATTCTATAATTTTATAAAGACATTTTTTCTGACATGAACACTGAGGTCTTACCCACGGGGTCGCAGTGCGCTGGGCTACAAACAGATGGATCCTGAATAAAACACAAGAACACAATTAAACTAACGCTAATCACTCATTATCTACAGTTTAACACCGTGTTCATGAGAAGATGCTACGTAAACATCTGACGTGGCTCAGTGTGTGTTAGCGGATGATGTGAAGTGAACTGCAGCATCGTTGTAGTCAAAGTGCCTTATTAAAGTGTGTGTGTGTGTGTACAGCTACATGCTAGCTAGCTAAATCATATCTTATGCTCAGTGTACATTTTCTACAGTTGCTTAGCAAAAGTGTCCTCACATAACCTGTGAGAAACAAATCCATGACTTCTATTAACAAACCATCATCATCATCAAAGAAGTTTTTCTTCTGTAACATTTGCAAATAAAATTAATGTAAAAGCCAAAACTTCAACACTACAGAGTAAGAAAATAACTGTAGAGCGAGCAACCAGCTGTCTATTATTATTAATAGAATTTGTATTTATTCTCACTGTCTCACCATCTCTACCTGTCTCACCATCTCTACCTGTCTCTCTGCCTGTCTCACCATCTCTACGTGTCTCGTCATCTCTACCTGTATCACCATCTCTACCTGTCTCACCATCTCTACTTGTATCACCATCTCTACCTGTCTCACCATCTCTACCTGTCTCACCATCTCTACTTGTATCACCATCTCTACCTGTCTCACCATCTCTACCTGTCTCACCATCTCTACTTGTATCACCATCTCTACCTGTCTCACCATCTCTACCTGTCTCACCATCTCTACCTGTCTCTCTGCCTGTCTCACCATCTCTACGTGTCTCGTCATCTCTACCTGTCTCACCATCTCTATCTGTCTCACCATCTCTACTTGTATCACCATCTTTACCTGTCTTTCCATTTCTACCCATCTCTCCATCTCTGCCTGTCTCACCATCACTACCTGTCTCTCCATTTCTACCTGTCTCTCCATCTCTACTTGTATCACCATCTCTACCCGTCTCTCTGCCCGTCTCACCATCTCTGTGTCTCTCCATCTCTACCTGTCTCACCATCTCTGCCTGTCTCACCATATCTACCCGTCTCTCCATCTCTACTTGTATCACCATTTCTACCCGTCTCTCCATCTCTACTTGTATCACCATCTCTACCCGTCTCACCATCTCTACCCGTCTCTCTGCCAGTCTCTCCATCTCTACTTGTATCACCATCTCTACCTGTCTCTCTGCCTGTCTCACCATCTCTACGTGTCTCTTCATCTCTACTTGTCTCGTCATCTCTACCTGTCTCTCCATCTCTACCTGTCTCACCATCTCTACTTGTCTCACCATCTCTACTTGTCTCACCATCTTTACCTGTCTTTCCATTTCTACCCATCTCTCCATTTCTACCTGTCTCTCCATCTCTACTTGTATCACCATCTCTACCCGTCTCTCTGCCTGTCTCACCATCTCTATGTGTCTCTCCATCTCTGCCTGTCTCACCATCTCTACCCGTCTCTCCATCTCTACCTGTATCACCATTTCTACCTGTCTCTCCATCTCTACTTGTATCACCATCTCTACCCGTCTCTCTGCCTGTCTCACCATCTCTACTCGTCTCTCCATTTCTACCCGTCTCTCCATCTCTACTTGTATCACCATCTCTACCCGTCTCACCATCTCTACCCGTCTCACCATCTCTACCCGTCTCTCTGCCAGTCTCTCCATCTCTACTTGTATCACCATCTCTACCCGTCTCTTTGCCTGTCTCACCATCTCTACTTGTATCACCATCTCTACCTGTCTCTCCATTTCTACCTGTCTCTCCATCTCTACTTGTATCACCATATCTACAAGTCTCTCTGCCTGTCTCACCATCTCTATGTGTCTCTCCATCTCTACCTGTCTCACCATCTCTGCCTGTCTCACCATCTCTACCCGTCTCTCCATCTCTACCCGTCTCTCCATCTCTACCCGTCTCTCCATCTCTACTTGTATCACCATCTCTACCCGTCTCACCATCTCTACCCGTCTCTCTGCCAGTCTCTCCATCTCTACTTGTATCACCATCTCTACCCATCTCTCTGCCTGTCTCACCATCTCTACTTGTATCACCATCTCTGCCTGTCTCTCCATCTCTACTTGTATCACCATCTCTACCCATCTCACCATCTCTACCCGTCTCTCTGCCAGTCTCTCCATCTCTACTTGTATCACCATCTCTACCCGTCTCTCCATCTCTACCTGTCTCACCATCTCTGCCTGTCTCACCATCTCTACCCGTCTCTCCATTTCTACCCGTCTCACCATCTCTACCCGTCTCTCTGCCTGTCTCTCCATCTCTACCTGTCTCACCATTTCTACCCGTCTCTCCATCTCTACTTGTATCACCATCTCTACCCGTCTCTCTGCCTGTCTCTCCATCTCTGCCTGTCTCACCATCTCTACCCGTCTCACCATCTCTACCCGTCTCTCCATTTCTACCCGTCTCTCCATCTCTACCGTCTCACCATCTCTACCCGTCTCTCTGCCTGTCTCACCATCTCTACCTGTCTCTCAATCTCTACCCGTCTCTCTACCTGTCTCACCATCTCTACTTGTATCACCATACCTGTACCAGTCTCTCCATCTGAACCAGTCTCTCCATCACTAACTGTCTCTCCATTACCTGTCTCACTGTCTGTATCTCTCCAGCTTATCTCACACATATAGTAATGCATATCTCTCTCTTCTAGAAAAAAATTCTTACTGTTCTTTACCGATTGTGCATCTCTCTGTCTCTCTCTCTCTCTCTCTCTGTCTCTCTGTCTCTCTGTCTGTCTTTCTCTCTGTCTCTCTCTCTGTCTGTCTGTCTTTCTCTCTCTCTGTGTCTGTCTGTCTCTGTCTGTCTGTCTCTCTCTCTCTCACTCTCTCACACACACACACACACACACACACACACACACACACACACACACACACACACACGCCCCAGTGTAGATGCACATGTCTATATGCTGTAACAATAATACAATAAGCCGGTGTGTCACAGTGACTATAAGTTTGTGCACCCACCTGTTCCATCCTTCTTCCCTCCGCGGACATGTTACTACCGAAAAGAAACAAAACGCACAGTGTGAACACCGACACACTGCGGACACAAGATGGCCGCCGCACTTCAACATATTTCACAATAAAAGTCTCGACTTAAACCGAATAGAAAAAAACCATGCTGTTAATATTTCTCTCTCATTCATCTTCTACCGCTTATCTGAACTACCTCGGGTCACGGGGAGCCTGTGTCTATCTCAGCGTCA
>NC_083473.1:1073779-1116279 GCF_030014155.1 Tachysurus vachellii | reverse complement strand
GTGTGTGTGATTGTCACATCCTGTGTGTGTCTGACCCAGCGAGTGTGTGTGTGTGTGATTGTCACATCCTGTGTGTCTGACCCAGTGTGTGTGTGTGTGATTGTCACATCCTGTGTGTGTCTGACCCAGTGAGTGTGTGTGTGTGTGTGTGTGTGATTGTCACATCCTGTGTGTCTGACCCAGTGTGTGTGTGTGATTGTCACATCCTGTGTGTGTCTGACCCAGTGAGTGTGTGTGTGTGTGTGTGTGATTGTCACATCCTGTGTGTGTCTGACCCAGTGTGTGTGTGTGTGTGTGTCTGACCCAGTGTGTGTGTGTGATTGTCACATCCTGTGTGTGTCTGACCCAGTGAGTGTGTGTGTGTGTGTGTGTGTGATTGTCACATCCTGTGTGTCTGACCCAGTGAGTGTGTGTGTGTGTGTGTGTGTGATTGTCACATCCCGTGTGTGTCTGCACCAGTGTGTGTGTGTGTGTGTGATTGTCACATCCTGTGTGTGTCTGACCCAGTGAGTGTGTGTGTGTGTGTGTGTGTGTGTGATTGTCACATCCTGTGTGTGTCTGACCCAGTGTGTGTGTGTGTGATTGTCACATCCTGTGTGTGTCTGATCCAGTGTGTGTGTGTGATTGTCACATCCTGTGTGTGTCTGATCCAGTGTGTGTGATTGTCACATCCTGTGTGTGTCTGATCCAGTGTGTGTGTGTGTGTGTGTGTGTGTGTGTGTGTGTCTGACCCAGTGTGTGTGTGTGTGTGATTGTCACATCCTGTGTGTGTCTGACCCAGTGTGTGTGTGTCTGACCCAGTGAGTGTGTGTGTGTGTGTGTTTGTCACCTCTCTGTGTGTGTCACTGTAGGGTGCCGTGTGTGTGTGTGTGTGTGTGTGTGTGTGTGATTGTCACCTCTCTGTGTGTGTCACTGTAGGGTGCCGTGTGTGTGTGTGTGTGTGTGTGTGTGTGTGTGTGTGTGTGTGTGTGTGTGATTGTCACCTCTCTGTGTGTGTCACTGTAGGGTGCCGTGTGTGTGTGTGTGTGTGTGTGTGTGTGATTGTCACCTCTCTGTGTGTGTCACTGTAGGGTGCCGTGTGTGTGTGTGTGTGTGTGTGTGTGTGTGTGTGTGTGATTGTCACCTCTCTGTGTGTGTCACTGCAGGGTGCTGTGCCCAAGGGAAATGCCACTAAAGAGTACATCGAGAGTCTGCACCTGAAACCTGGTCAGGTCATTTACAAGTGTCCTAAATGCTGCAGCATCAAACCTAACCGAGCTCACCACTGCAGGTCACACACACACACACACACACACACACATGCACGCACACACGCCCATTTTTCCTGCTTTCCACTTTAAGAACTTGCTGCCTAATGAATGCTACCTGCTGACAGGTGCTACTACAATGAGATGATCAGTGTTCTTCACATCACCTGTTCACTGTTATAACTGTGTTACTATAATAACTGCAGCATTGTTTCTACACTTTACTGTAATTTGAGACAGAGCCAGAGCTGATGGGAGAGACTGTGAGATGCACCATGGCCTACTTTCACAGAGAAACTCAGTGTGTGTGTTTGTGTGTGTGTTTCCTCCCTGGCAGTGTGTGTAAGCGCTGTATCAGGAAGATGGACCACCATTGTCCCTGGGTGAACAACTGTGTGGGTGAAAACAACCAGAAATTCTTTGTGCTTTTTACGGTGAGAGTTGCTAAGATCATCAGACCTCATAGACCTCAAACCACTAACTGCATCTCTGTACCTGTGTGGTTTCTCACACTGTATCACATTGAAGCATGCATAAGTGTACACATCAGGTGTAAAAAGTGTAACGTGTGTGACATCAAGACTTAAAGGTGGGGTCTCACTTGTTTGAGAAACGCTTTAGAAAAGTGAGTCAGGACGACAAACTAAACAAAAACAAAACTAACGTGTAGCCAATGAGCAGAAAGGGGCGTGTCTTGTCAATATGGGCAGAGAGAGTGTTCAGTGCGCATGTGTGACATTAGCAGAAAGCGGGTTTTAACATTGACATGGAGGATAAAAACAAAGAAAGAAAGAGAAGAAAGACTTACGATAAGGTAAGAAGTAGGACGTGTTAATATAGGATCAGCTTTCCAGCGCTGGAGAGAACTGAAGGAGCAGGAAGTTGGTCACATATTCACAGATTGGAGTTTCCTGAGTCAATAACTCCTGAGCTAAACGCTGTTACTACACAAATAACACCTCTTTTCTATCGTAGTAATGTAGAGACGCAGCTACAACCGTGTTTTGTGTAGTAACAGTGTTTAGCTCAGGAGTTATTGACTCGGGAAACTCCAATCTGTGAATATGTGACCAACTTTACTTAAGACGCCGAGGCGCTTTTTTCCTTCTCGATAGGTGAGTAACGTTGGTTTTGTTTTGTTACACAGAACTAATATGTCTTTGTCCTTTACATGATTATGTTTGTGTGTCATTTTTGCTTGTTTGTTTATCTACAATCGTATTGTTCTTCACTTCAGCTATGATAAAGACACATTTCTTTCCATTAGTTGCCTGGGTTACGTATGTATGTGTGGGCGGAGCTATCGATACAGGGGTGGGACCCATTTGGGTTAGGGGCGTGTTTGTTTTGGTGATTTTATATGTCAACATTGGCTTTCAAACAACGGAGACCTCACCTTTAACACAGTTACATTTAATCTGAAGTGTGTGGTTTGACCTCAAGTATTTAAAGTCATTCATTTTTATGCACTGTGGAATTTTTACATCACATGAGCACCCAGATAACTATAACAATGCTGGTGCACAGTATCTCAAACAATACAAAGCCAAATAAAAGAGGTCTGATGTGCCAAAAAGTACGGCTCGTCTTTGGCACCTCAGTCCCCAATAAACACAGTTCAGTTCCACGTCACATACCAAGACAGACAAGTTATAGGAAAGACAGAAGTCAAACATCATACAGGTACCAGATCATGTTAAGACAGAGGAGTAAGAGTAGGGGCAGTTTAATCCCAGGTCCCTGATGGAGTCCTCAGTAATTATGGACAAGTCTTGAGTCAAATTCCCAATACAGGTGGACCATTACCAAGTCGTAATACCTGATGTGAGAAAAGTTCCAGGTGAAGTTACAAGTACAGTTGCATGTAAAGATCTAAATCATGTTAGCGTTAAGACTGTCATGTTCCAGTCATGCCCCTTTACCACAGAGGCAGTTTGAGTGCAGGTTCGGAGCCTAATTTAGAACCAGTTCTTTCTTTTCCGACAGCCAAAGCACCGGCTCTGAACCAGGAAAAGTGGTTCTTAAGTAGCACCAAAACGTTGCTGGTCTAGACTTAAGAACTGCTTGGGTCAGGGGCTGTGGGCGGGGCTGTGGGCGGGGCTACTGTTAGTGCCTTTGAAAATGTACCTTAAGTATACTAATGTTTAATACACTTTTACTTTTTTTACGCAATATGATACATTATCAGCACACATGATAGTAGGTAAGGGGTCACGGTGGCTTAGTGGTTAGCACGTTCTCCTCACACCTCCAGGGTCGGGGTTCGATTCCCACCTCTGCCTTGTGTGTGTGTGGAGTTTGCATGTTCTCCCCGTGCCTCGGGGGTTTCCTCCGGGTACTCCGGTTTCCTCCCCCGGTCCAAAGACATGCATGGTAGGTTGATTGGCATCTCTGGAAAATTGTCCCTAGTGAGTGAATGAGAGTGTGTGTGTGTGCCCTGTGATGGGTTGGCACTCCGTCCAGGGTGTATCCTGCCTTGATGCCTGATGACGCCTGATGGCACAGGCTCCCCGTGACCCGAGGTAGTTCGGATAAGCGGTAGAAGATGAATGAATGAATGAATGATAGTAGGTAGCTACATGCTAAGGCTAACTTTTAATGATAAAATAACGTTATGTACTTTCTCCATTACAACCTCCGTTTATACAGATTACATGGAGCTGCACGTGCACGTTGGATTCGCTCCGTTTGGGTGTTAATGTAGGTTCACAAATCCATGAGCATTAACAGTAAAGCAACATCCACCATTGTTGATGTGTTTGTGTTTGTCGCTGCTGCACTAAAGTTGCTGTGTAACGTGACACATATACAGTGACGTCAGACTCGGCTCTGTGATGCTCTCTAAGCGATGGGAAGGCAAACCGGTTCTTAGAAGGTTCGCCAGTGGAACCAACTTTGAACCAGCACCAGCACTAGCTCTGAACCAGCACCCGGTTCTTTTTGGTGGAAAAGGGGCATCATAGACAGGTCTAAAGTCATCTGAACATCTAGAGAAGGTCAAATATAGGTAAAAGGTTAAATATGTCTATTTAGAGTTCTTTTTCTGAGAGTGACATGAATATTATCTGACTGCTTGCCTTGTCTTGTTCTAACACTTCCCTGGTTAACTGATGCAGATCAAACACACATTTAAATCACTTATGGTTAAGGTCTCGTTATTAAAACGGTCATGTTTACCTGTGAGAGATTCTAATCTATTTGGCATATTGGTTAATAATGTGTGTGTGTTTTGTAGATGTACATTGCTCTGATATCGCTCCATGCTCTCATCATGACGGGGCTGCATTTCTCCTTCTGCTTTCAACAGGACTGGTCAAGTAAGAACATCATGATATCTCTCTGTAAATAATCATGTAGTCAGCGTGATGATATACTGCCTCAACCTGCCCAGGCTGTCGTCCTCAACCCTTCTCCTTTATCTACTTCTTCCTGATTGTTTTTACTAACACATTTATTACAGGGAGTAGACGAGCTCATCAGGTCTAGAAGGTGCTTTTGTTCCTTCTGCTTTAAGTTTGCTGATGACAATGTTACGAAAAACCTTGATGTCGCTAACAACTGTTATACTGCAGAAACTCGAACACTGCAACGCATTAAACTTGTGTTTGAGGAATCCTGATTTCTCCCTTGACCCCTAATCACTATCCTGATGTTCCATCAAAAGGAGGCTGTGTATGTAGGTACGGTTTTGGTACTAGTAGGTATCGGTACTGCATACGGATAGAGCCATCTATAACTCCACAGACTAGCATTAGCTTATTCTGTTTTATTAGCCTAGTTGTCCTAGCTAACCCACTGTGTCGCTCCATTCCTGCACTGATGTGCCTTCATCCTTTCATTCCTCCAATCTCACGTCACTGATCTGTACCTTCATGACTCCACCCCATATTCCTTCATCTGTCCCTTTATTCCTCATCCCTCAATAGTGCCATCGCTTCACCATTCGATCCCTCTAAACTCCATCCCTGGGTCCTTCATCACTCCATCCCTCTACACTCCATCCCTGGGTTCCTCATCACTCCATCCCTCTACACTCCATCCCTGGGTTCCTCATCACTCCATCCCTCTACACTCCATCCCTGGGTCCTTCATCAGTCCATCCCTCTACACTCCATCCCTGGGTTCCTCATCACTCCATCCCTCTACACTCCATCCCTGGGTCCTTCATCACTCCATCCCTCTACACTCCATCCCTGGGTCCTTCATCACTCCATCCCTCTAAACTCCATCCCTGGTTCCTTCATCATTCCATTCCTCCATACTCACACTCCTTTACACTTTTCCACCAACCCTCCATTTTTGGATCCTGCCATTGTTCTATCAGTGTATTCCATTGTTGCTCTGTCCTTCTATTCCTCTGTTCCGCTTCACTACCCCCTGATCCTTCATCATTCTCCATACTGAACCCCTCTACCGCACCGACGTTCCGTCCGTGGATTCTGCCATTGCTCCATCTCTGTTTTTTTGTTCCATTCTTCTAAGACTTTATCACTCCATCTTTCCACTGCTTTGTCCCATAATTCAATCCCTTTATCCTACAATTTCTCTATTACTCCATCCCTGTCTGTATCTGTCCCATCCCTGCATTTCTCCCTCCCTCTCTCCCTCCCTTCGTCTGTCATTCCGTACCTGGGTTCCTTAATTACACCATCTCCCACATTCCTCTATCCCTCTCTCCTTTCCCTCCTCAGAGTGCAGCAGTTTCCCCCCCCCAACCACGGTGATCCTGTTGATCCTACTGTGTTTCGAGGGAATCCTCTTCTTCATCTTCACCGCTGTCATGTTTGGTACCCAGATTCACTCGATCTGCACAGACGAGACCGTGAGTTGCTTCCTGATCCATAACTACTGATGATATTGTTCCGCACCACTTTAGTTACATCCCGTCATCCTTCATTTTGTGGCTTGTGCACTTCAGCCTGCTGAGTTTGAGCTTGTTTAATGCATTTAGACATTAATGTTTTGGTTTTATTTTAGTGTCGTCCTTACAGAATGAGTAGGAGCACTATTACATGTACAGCATTTAGGGTTGCAAAATACCGGGAATTTTCAAGGCTGGAAACTTTCCATGGGAATAAACTGGAAATTTAAAAAATAATGCAGAGTTGCCTATAACAAGGAACTTAAATGTAGTTAAAAAAAAACTTGCAGCATAATTTTGTTTAAAACAACAAGATTTAATGCAATTTAAGTTGAATTTGTACCCTGCGTTCCTCGGTAACTTGCACACAGCACACTGCTTACTGGAGGGCCATTGAGGCCAAACCCCCTGCAGGTACTTACGTTCTTCCATAACATGCACAGTAACACTTTATTTTAGGGTCATTTAACTAGTTGCTTATCAGCATGAATATTAATAGAATATTGGCTATTTATTAGTACTTATTAAGCTCATATTAATGCCTTATTCCACATTCTTAATTGTACCCAATACCTAAACTTACAGTAATAACTACCTTACTAACTCTTAATAAGCAGTAAATTAGGAGTGTTATGACCAAACAAAATGTTTGTATATGATCTGGTTTATATAAATTTTCATATATTTCCAAATAATTCCCATAAATTCCATTAAATTCCCGTAAAGTTTCCAATTTGGAATATCTTTATTGTATAATATCTTGGAATATTTGGAATTTCCTGTGGAAATTTACCGGAAGCTTTCCGCCCCTTTGCGACCCTAATAGCATTTAGCATTACACATTTTTACTACGTGTCAATAATGACATGCATAGCATACTTAATCTGAATAGCACTTCTTTTGATTAGCAGTCCTTTGTTGTCATGACAGACACCAGCTGATTGGGAACAACAATATACCTGTAAGAGCTGTTGACTCATTCCCACTCAGCTCGAGTCAGCTGTAGCCCGTCATTCTCGCTTAGACGGTGTTTGGTGTCAGCTGTTATGTCCTTGTGCTGTTTGAGTTTTATTATCGTAGGAAAACGCTGTAGTTCCTCAGATATTTTCACAGAAGCTCAGTTTGCCGTCTGCACTGATCCTTAATCCTGAAATACATACACCCCACCACCCCTGAGAAGGTAGCTTAGACGTTCATCTTGTTCTTTAGGCAGCTTGACGCCGGTTCTCGCGTGTTCTTCATGGAGAAGCTAACTATCTGTAATATCAATCTATAGTGATGTCATTTTTTTTATTTAATATTGCGCTTCTCCTGTTACGTGTGCTCATGTCTTGTGACTGTATTGTAGGGTATAGAGCAGCTGAAGAAAGAAGAGCGACGATGGACCAAGAAGTCCAAGTGGATGAACCTGAAGGTGGTCTTCGGCCACCCCTTCTCTATAGCGTGGCTTAATCCGCTCGCCATGCCCGAACACGGCAAATCAGACCTGTTCCAGTACATTGTCTGACTCGAACTGTGTCCTAATCCTGCCTAAGAAGTACACTGAGATGGCCTTCTTTTAATCTTCATCTTTCAGGGAGTAATTCAGGGAGTGTCCAAAATATTTTGTTTACATAGATTATAATTACACACACATAATCAAACACACACACACACACACACACAATACACAACGTACACTGTTCTACCATTTTCCATAAAGGGATGATGTTATAGTGAAACTAGAAATTTGGGATGAAGACGGTCTAATTCACCAACAGTTTCATCTCCATGGTGGAATCAAAAGTTCACCGGTATTTTATTCACTAATATTTGTCCATTACTTAGGAGATGAGATGAGCAAGCAGCAAATGTGATCAGTTATTACTATTAATAAGAATATGAAGGTAAGTCCGAGGGTCGTTATGTGAGCGAGGAAAAAGGATCACAGTAATGGAAACATTGCCTTATATATATATATATATAAGTTGTGTTAACTTTCACCAGTCATTGATCCAAACCTTTTGAAGAACATTTCCTCCAGCGAAGGTTTATATGAAAGTCGCACATTTCACGTGTCTGTAAAAGAGCATTTTCCCCTAAAATCAATCTGGAATCTTGTTGAAACAGGAACTAATCACTCTCAGTCTGGTCCAGTGTAGTGTACAGCAGATAGATGACCATTTTTATATGTGAACTACTTCACAGTCTGAACTCACAGGAACAAATCTGTCTGTCTGTCTGTAACAAGGTCAGAATTAAAAGTCTTTCTGAAGTAATTCCGCAGAATCGGTCCATTTCAGCTAGTAAATAAACGCTGCCCAAGTCTCTGATACAAACTTTAATCTTGGCTACTGAACCAGTGAAATAACAGAAAATGAGTCATGATAAAGATGAAGAAGTGTAAGATCTTCAGTCTAGCTGCTGTTTAGACTAAAACTGAACATTACTGCGAGAGTGACGCAGTGGAACACTATTGACCTGAGTCTTCCCCTGGTTCAGTATTATACTGTTACTTCAATCAATCCAGGGACATTTTACTCGATTTTCACTTTAGTGATTTGTCCTGAAACCAATTTTTTATTTGTATATTTTTGGTAAAATGATTTTCTCTTTTTTGGTCATTTGCCCTTGTACAGACTAGTGAGCTGTCCTGTCATGCAGCAGCTACCAACCAGGGTAGGGGAAGGCAAGCAAGTGCTTCCTCTAAGACATGCATTTGAACTTATGATACTATCCTGATACTTATGATACTTATGATACTAACACTCTCGCATACATATCGCATTTCCGACTCTCGCGGTCGGATAGTTTTGACAGGACAGACAGAACACCCCATCCCTCCCCGCTAGACAGCACCGTGTTGGTAGAGTCAAGAGTTTTTGTTCTGCACCTTGGGAGTCCTTCATCATAAACATGACCGCACAAACATGCCACTAATCTCGGACATACTTCTGTCTGTTTTTCTTTTGTTGCATTCCTTCCTTTTATTGGTTCTTTATTTGATGTCTGAAAAATTTCTCTCCATATTGGTAAATTGTGTCCTAGTATGAAGTGCACAAGGTACCTTTGGGGTAAACTTTTATATGTTCAGTGAGGGTTCCTGTGGTCTTTAAATATAGTGCATGGAATCTGGACAATTTGTGGCACAGATTCTCAACACTATAAACACTTTATTCTGCTTACTGTTGAAACAGTTGTGGTACATGAGACCCACTTTGACATGGATCCAACCCTATCTATCCTAAACTTATCTGTTATTTGAACTTATCTGAACCGGCTCGATTCCCCTGTCCTTGGGCTGGCTGTTTGAAGAGTTATATATTTAAAAGGTGATAAACCATCAGCTGTGGATCTGGCAACCCTTTACATATGCGTATGCTGCTGGAGGACAAACGACATCATGTTCATCACTCTCTCTTCTGACCTGGACACTCTATTTGATTAACACTCCAGTATATATGCCTGCTGATGAAGGAACAGAACAATGTAAAGAAACTACAGCAGCTTTCATTTTCCCAGAGAGCTCAAGGGGTTCAAGGAGTGGAACTGGACATTATCCAACAATTATTGTGATCTACACAAAACTGAACAATATGTACCAATGCAACGAAGGTCCTTATCCAGTCTGAATTACCCCGAGTCATTTCTACCTACTGAACCTTCGATCCGGTGCTGCCCAAGAACAGAGATCAGGTCTGATCACGTCCACGGCTGTTTGTTTTACAGTGATTGGTACTTTATTTCAGTCTGTGGCTTTGGTTCTTGTGATGTGACAATGAAAAGTTTATTTCTGTAGTAAGTTTATTCCCTTTTTTGTCTTCTGGGTTTCATGGGATTTGTTGCAGCTGCTTTCACTCCAGTTTTTTATGGTAAATGCAATAAATTTTCATGTTCTTTAGATTTAATTGAAACTCTTGACTCATTCTTCATAGTAGACTTGGTAGTAATATTATTGTGTAATAACTCGGTGGTCAGGTGTTGCTGAATCCTCTCTAACAGCAGCTCGGACAGTAGAACAGGTTTATATTTATGTACTCGCTCTGATATGTTATCGTTTCAAACCAGCTCACTGGACACCAACAAGAGTCCAGCTCACACAGATCAGACTTTTACTCCAGTCGACGTGAACTGAAGCTGCTGGTCATATCTGCATGATTTTACGCACTACGCTGCTGCCAGACAATTGGTTGATTTAAATAATTGCCTGATTGAGTTTGTGTACAGGCGTTCCTAATAAAGTGGATGCTTTTTACCTTTTTTCCACACTCAGGGATTCTTGCCAGTGCGTTGTTTCTTATTTTTATTATTCTTAAATACAGATATTTCATATATTTACAAGAGTTCATTCATATAATACAGCCAATACATAGTAAAAGGCATGTCCTGATAATACATACACGCTAAATTGAAATAAACAGAGTGTAACAAATAGCAAGCTAAATGTCAGAGCCAGCAAATTAAAGCTACGTCTAACCAAACGGTGTGAAGAAGGAAAAAACAAGCCAGTTCTATTCTTTCTGCTATACACTGAAGACATTTGGGTTTGAGATTATAAGATGATATGAGACAAATGATCAGAATTTCAGCTTTCATTCCCTGTTATTTACATCGTCTGGTGTGTTAACATCTAAAGAACATGGCACATTTTGTATGAACCCACCAATATTTAAGGGATCGCAAATACTAGAATTATGTGCCTGCCATGTGACTTACAATCAATTCCTGTTCAGTTGATTGTAAGCCCAAATTTTACCACTGAAGACTGCATTTGTTGTGAACAGAGGACCAACATGAACAGAGGACTGTGTACAGGTGAAAAGTAAGCCATGTTGAAGCTAAGCAAGGAGTAAAACTCCATCATAACCATCATATAAACATCGGGAAGAGCGAATATAACGATCAGAAGGCCACAAAGAAATACATCGGAGAGCCACGAAAGTTCTGGAACCTATAGAAAGTGTGGAGAAAGAAATGATCCAACATTAACAAGCTGATCTGAAACATGGTGGTGGAGGTATCATGGCTTGGGCTTGCATGGCTTCTTCTGGAACCTTCTCAGTAATCTTTAGTTTCAACAGAAAGAATTCTGACATCTACAGAAACTGAAACTGATATTTTACAGAGAAATGAATCCAATCAAATCATCTTCATCGCGCAGCAAGACAATGATCCAAAACAAACAGATTCTCAACACAGGACTTCATCAGGGGCAAAGTGTAAGGTTTTAGACTGGACAAGTCAATCAACAGACCTGAACCCAACTGAGTAATATTTCACATCCTGAAGAGGAGAAATCCACTGAAACACAAAAACTGAAAGAAGCTTCACTGAAGAAGTCTGGTGGCATCAGTTGGTCACCAGCTTCATGGTGTTATTTCCTCTGTGACAATCTGTTCTTATACTTTTGATGAATTGAATATTGTGGGTCTGCATCCAAAGGTGTCATGTTCTAAGTTGTTTAACGTTTACAACGATTGCATACATGTCGATGTATTGTGATATATTGTATAAGCAGCACATGAAACACATCAGGATTAAAAAACAGACACATTAAATGCTGTGTCAAGTCACTGGATAAATATGAATAAATCTCATGCTATATGCTCATTCCTACATTAGGGTTCTTTGCTATTCTACACACATTATATAGGTTTTATAACATTAACATGAAGATAATGCAGTACAAGTAGCCATGTAACGATTTGAAAAATCTTTTCCAATTGTAAATTACTGCAAAAAGAACTGCAATAACATCTGTACAACAAATAAACATCAGCATCTCAGATTGAAGTGATGTTCGTATAAATAACTCACATTGCCAGGGACTTGCATGTAATAATAAAAGTACACAAGACTGGATTTGGATAAGAAAAAAAGGCATCCAGCATAAATGTCCCAGTCGGTCCGTTGCCGTCCTTTATTATCCACTGAGAATAAACTGGATGTAGGAAGCACTGGCGATTCACAGCGAGTGTAAATGCAGGTGTTATTGTGTTTGAGTTTTGCTACATGGATAAAAAATAAAAAGCTACAAAAAAAAAAAAAAGTTACTAATCTAGCAGTTAGCAAAGTTCACCATTAGCAATTTGCTGCTAAGACACATGGTCAATTCAAAAGCTGATATTCATTCCCTTAACCATTACGACAATAGCAGCGATGCTGACATGAAAACTAGCATGTAGCAGTTACCCAGCAAAGGCTAAGCAAATTTGTTGCTAAGCTGTTAGCAATTTGACTGGATCCTTTTGTATGTAGGATCAGTTATATTTTCACCTAACTGAATTAATGTTTTTTCTCATCAGTCATCATCTTATCATCAAGATTAATTCCATACCTGCAACTATTAAAGGAGGAGGTTGACCAGAAGAAAACTAAGATGCTAATACTTTCTGTTTGTTTTTTCCTCCTTTATCAACTCCTTTGTTATTATGCGGAACGTGTAATTACGGCCAGTTTCTACTCATTATTCTTTATTAATAAACAGGTAATTTAATATTTGCACAATTTTATGTTACCATACATACATTAAAGCATAAGTTAGCTTTAAAAAAAAAGTTGAATAAATGCTAATCCTGGGAATTAGCATGGCCATTACTAGCTAGCCTTATTATTTTCAGTTTATTAATAGTTGATTAGCAGTTTTTTCTGGAGTTTTACAAACTCTGCATTCAGCACTTAAAGGAGCTTGTAGGTAGAATCTGAGCAGTTAGCATGTTCATGGCTTGCCAACTTGTCAGCAGTTTGCACTAGCAACTAGTGTTGGCAATTTTCACTATTTGACTACGTAAATCCTGGTAATGGGCAATCGTGAACCATTCTTCACTTTTTGTCACTAGCAGGTTAGCAATACACATGCTTCTGTCTTGCTAGCTTTTGTTTGCTGTTAGCATTGACAATTTTATGTTACATTTATATTGCATTTTCTACAATTCTATATTATACTGTATATAAATGGAGGAGGTTGTGGAAGTTCTGGATTTGGCTGTTTAGTTACAAACTGCACTCTGTCACTATGTTCCTGAAAACACTTCAGGATTTTCTATTTATATATGAAACACATCAGATATCAGTGACAGAAAGAACACGAAACAGCTTTTTTCAGAGATTAAGCTTGGTTTTGTGCTAGTTGTTATTGCATCATTGCTGCTTGCTGATCACAGTGATGTGTCTGTGGAGGAGAAGATGACACACAAGTCTTCATCACATGCTACAGCTGAAAAAAAGGCATCTAATTTCTCTAGACCTGTTTCTAGGTCACAATTTGCTAATATGGATGAGGGCAGAGGAACAGTGGAGGTGTGATGGATCTCAGCATGATGACAACATGTATACACAGGTGAAGAAAATGATGTAATAAATTCAAGGACATTAAAAGTACTTGGGTGATGATTCTGCGTTGGGGGAGGGGTGACTGAAAAGGGAAATGATTCATGATTCTGTCACTAAAATCCATACTGCAGTGATTAAATATCTAAATAGCTTTTACATATTCTGTTTACATTTAACTCATTGCTTAATAAACTATACTGTTTAATTGACTTCTAGTTGAAGTGTAATAATAAGTGTCACAATGGCTGTTGCAGTAGCTGACCAATCAGCAGCTTCAATTCTTCTCAAATTATGAAAAATTCTTGTTTTTTTTTTAAAGCAATTCACTCATTTCTGTTCTTATTAACTACGACACCGCAAAGACACAACAAATCCAATTGACTGCTCAACTGACTGCTCTGGCCAATCCTGTTCCCCGCTCACTACTTTAGTTCCTATCTTGATTCCACATCCTGTCACATACAAACTGTCATTAAGTGCATTTATAAACATTTAGACAAAATAAAACAGGAACAAATGCAGTAGAGATTATTGGTGCTTCTGGTACTCACCATAAGTACAGCTAGTACAGTTTGAAGATTAATTTGTCTTTAACTAGCTTATGGTTAGCTTGGTGTTTACCTTTCGAAGCTCTATACTAAAGCTACTGATGTTTCAATTTGGAACTGAAAATAACTAACTTAAAAAAACACAGAGCAAGCTTTGCCCACAAGTGAACTGCTAGCATGAACGTTGTGTTATTCACTCCATCTTCTTCTCTTTCTTGATTTTCTCAAGAAACACCAGGAGGTTCAGTATTTAAGTCTTTGGTATGACCCACACAAGTGAGTACTCCCACAAGCTCCTGGCATGACATCATAAGGTCCCTGTGAGGTGTTTATAATCACTATGAGGTGTTTATAATGGTTAATAAAAAATCTGGAAGGATCTGTGGTTGTTGACAAGTCCCATGTCAGGACATATTCCTGTACTGTCCCATCCACCAAAATGATCCCAGGGTCCACAAGCCAGGGATCTTCCATGCTTTTTGTTCACAAAGGCTGAGAGAACTCAAAATGGCCGGATTCATTCATTCAACAGGATTATGGTCTCACGTTCTCCAAGAACAATGCTCCTTTAAACGTGTCCTAAATAAAGACCCTACAGAGGCAGACACTTCTGGACTATATTACAGCGGTTATATTATAGAACACCGCCTGTGTTAAATATGGTCACGATTTACATAACCAATTAAGAGCTCATGGCTATATAGAGTTCACCCTCGTTACAATAACAAGCCACAGTATCCATGTGACAAGCTAGCAGTTAGAATACATGCAAAAAAAAAATCATGAGTTGTAGCAGTATCAGGTATTTCACTGAGGAATATAAATCATTACATCACAAATATGTCAAGAGCAATTAATGGAGCTATTAGCAGTTAGTTTCTAAAGAAATCCCTTACTTGTTCTAAACCATAGCCAAGTTTATATATTCTACTGTAGACCTTTTCTAAACTTTTTGTGGTGTCATCTTTAATTTTTTGCTAGCCACATTAGTATTTTTTGGCTGGACTGTTTTAACGCTCAAATATAGTTTGATTACTTTTGGTGACCGCTCTTTAAATCGCAGAAAGCCGATGATGTTCATCATGACATGCGTCTTCAGTTAACATGGTCTCATTCATCTTTCTTTGAGGTCTCAGAGTGTGTATTTGTGGAGGAAGAGCGTTGTAGCACCAGGAGACCCGATAGTGTGAGTGAGACCCCGACCCACCACAGAGCGACGAGGCTGTCCCCAAAGATAAGCTGCCCAAGGAGTGCCTGAGGAACAAAACAGAAACGGCATAGACACACAATCAGTACTGAATGTCATGTGGGATTAAATCAAATTAAATAATTTTTAATAAGAGGTAAAAAAATGTGAAGGGCAAAAACATGGAACCACAATTACACACTGCTAGCATCATGCAGGACACTAAACCAATGTTCCAGCATCACACAGACTGTCATCATTTTAACATTCTAAACAATTGTATGCAAATTTGTGATGTAATAATATAAGTGTATAAAACAAAATAAACAAATGTTTCTTGCAGTTCAGGTACTGTCAGAGGGGACTATCACTGATAGGATGAAGACATTTCCGTTAGAAGACATTTATTTTACAACTATTTAACAGAGAGAGACAGAGAGAGTGAGAGAGAGAGAGAGAGAGAGAGAGAGAGAGAGAGAGAGAGAGAGAGAGAGAGAGAGAGAGAGAGACAGCAAGACAGAGAGAGACAGAGAGACAGCGAGAGAGAGAGAAAGAGGAAGAGAGAGACAGAGAGAGAGAGAGAGAGAGAGAGAGAGAGAGAGAGAGAGACAGAGAGACAGAGACAGAGACAGAGACAGACAGTACCTGATGTGCCATAAATGAGAACTTGTTTTCTGTTCATGTTCCACACCAATGAATGTTAAAAAACGTCTGATTACTTCATGAAGAACTCACAGAGGAGATGAAGTTGGAGGCAGTGGTGGTCACAGTGGTTCGGGCAGAGGATGAAGAGTACCTGAGAGCCTTCGACAGGAACGTCCACATCACAGCATTACAGGTGAAGAGCAGCCCACCGCAGAGCAGACGGAGAGGAATGTGCAGCTAAAACACATCATTTACACATTTACCTGTCAGTACATTTACTCACGCAGACTGTTCATAGCTGTTCATCATAAACACAAGCTCCGCCCACTTTCCCCATAATAAATAACTGGACGTAGTGAATTGGCGGTGATGACGCACCCACTCACACGCGGTTGTCTCATCTGCGTGTCTGAATGTCCTCTGTTCTCCCCACGTCCTCAGTCCCGTCTCACACACGCCTTTCAGATAATCCGTGCCGAGAGACAGTTTGGCGGAGGACGAGGCCACTGCGCCGAGGAACCCCGCCAGCAGGGCGTGTAAAACCCCGGGGAACATGGAGACCTCCGCGCGTTATTCACGCATCACACACAAATAACAAGAAATAGGAGTCAGAAACCGGAGAAAGCCCGCACTTCCCTCTGAGAAACACCTGCGCACTGATCACGTCGCTGCGGCGAACGGCACTACGCAGGGCACAGTCATTCTCATGTAGGGCACTACGCAGGGCACAGTCATTCTCATGTAGGGCACTACGCAGGGCACAGTCATTCTCATGTAGGGCACTACGCAGGGCACAGTCATTCTCATGTAGGGCACTACGCAGGGCACAGTCATTCTCATGTAGGGCACTACGCAGGGCACAGTCATTCTCATGTAGGGCACTACGCAGGGCACAGTCATTCTCATGTAGGGCACTACGCAGGGCACAGTCATCCCCATGTAGGGCACTACGCAGGGCACAGTCATTCTCATGTAGGGCACTACGCAGGGCACAGTCATTCTCATGTAGGGCACTACGCAGGGCACAGTCATCCCCATGTAGGGCACTACGCAGGGCACATGGGTTTAGAACACAGCCTTATTGGGACACAGCCATCGGTGCCCTTATCATTGTGTCGCATTCTGGGAAAGAGAGTTTATATGCACGTGCGTATGCCTGCACTTATTCAAAATAATCCAAGGCTATATTTAAGCCTATTTCATTAATAATAATAATAATAATAATAATAATAATAATAATAATAGATGCATATATAAGAATAAAATAGTGACCTGCATTTTAAATGTAATACTGGTGGTAAGAGTAAATATTAGGTCTCTTTAATCATTTTGATATTTTACCAATACTGTTTAAACTAATATATATTATTCTATTTTTTTTAGTTGCCAGGATAGTTTGTTAATGCATCTCGATTATTGTCTGGAATTTTCCACTGTGCTGTGGAGACCACCAGAAAGTAAAAGAAATCAGATTTAACAAATGGCTTTATTCACCTGTAACCTATTTTAGAAAATGTTCTCTGCCTTGACAAAAACGCTGTTCAATGGAATTTATCAGGCATGTTACTTACTGTTCATGAACACCTTGATATGTGGCTTGTAGTAGTTTCAAATGAAATTGTTCTGATTTACTAGAATATGTGGTGTTGAAGTGTTTATCTACAGTGATGTGGGAAAAAACACCAAGCCATCAGGTTCACTTGGGTTGATGGACCAAGACAGTTTTTTTATAGGGTGGTCACATTTCTCTTTGACTTGTAGTGACAAAGTGAGGAATTCCTATTTGTACTTGGCCAGAAAATTTGCATACATATTCATCAGTATTTCCACTAGAAAGGAAACTCATGTACGTGAGCCTGCAAATAATCATATCCTTCTGATCAACATTGCACCAAAAGACAGAGAATGTTCTTTTATTTTGTTGAGATAATGAATGCCAGTGTGGATGTATCAGATTTAGTGGTATAAATCTTTGCATTTGTGCTACTTCTTGTTATTCACACAATGCACCAGGCAATTTTAACGTAGGTGTATTAGCTAAGTTATCTTTGCAGCTGAAGTAGTTTGGCTGTAGTAAATGTGCCTGCTGTAGATATTGTTGATGCATTCTTATGATAGCAGCTCAAAATTCAGCTGTGTAGTAATAAAGCTTTATTTACTAAAAGCCATTTCAAGTTGAGAAACAGCAACAGTAATTATGAGCAGACAACAATAGATTTATTTGTCAATTATTTAAACAAGCACTTGGAAAAGAAATTTGAAATGTATAATAATTGCATAAATACAGAAAGACATATCCTACTCCTACTACTGAATGTGTGGAAATTTATGCTGAAGAAGACTCATGTAATCCTGGATTTGAATGCCTTTAAATTGCATTTTTTTGATTACATTTTTATTACACTACATTTTTACAATTGCATTTAGTAGATAACTTTATATAAAGCAACTTATGTTGCTTCTTTTTTGGACAAAAAGACTTTTTAAAGGCAGTTGCAGGTACTGAGGTCATCACTGCAAGAGTTCCTAATGAAATGGTATTTGTTTCACTGTCAATGGCCGAACATTCAACAATCATGCAGATCCTGTGGTGATTGTTGCATCAGACCTTGCTTAAAGATGAGCAGATTTCTGTTGTAGGTTCTGTACCGAGGTCATCACTGCAGGAGTTTCAAACCAAACAGTACTTGTTTCACTGTCAGTGGCCGAACATTCAGCACTCATGCTGCATGATATTGTAGGTTCTGTGCTGGTTGTTGCATCGCTTGTTGCTTCAAGAGTAGCAGTTGCCAGTAGTGAGATGGGCTCTATAGTAGTTGCTTCTGTTGTGGTTATTATTTCACTTTCCTGTGTAGATATGTCAGTACTTGTGCAGTTTTCTGTTGTAGGTTCTGTAGATTTTGAATCATCATTGACTGCATTATGTGTGATAACACTTATAGTTAGAGAGGTCATCTCTGCTGGAGATTCTAATGATATGGGACTTGTTTCAGTCTCAGGGCTTGAAAATTCAGTATTTATGTAGCTTGTTGCAGGTTGTGTGATGGCTGCATCAGTTGTTGCCCCAATAGAAGTAGTTGTTGGTATAGTACTTGGCTCAGAGGTAGTTGATAAGGATATTGTACTTGTTTCAATACTTTCAAGTGTATAAATCTCAGTACTTGTTGAAAATTCAGTATTTATGTAGCTTGTTGTAGGTAGTGTGATGGCTGCATCAGTTGTTGCCCCAATAGAAGAAGTTGCAGGTATAGTACTTGGCTCAGAAGTAGTTGATAAGGATGTTGTACTTGCAAAAGTTGATGCTGATGTGGTTATTGGTTCAGTTTCCATTGTAGATAATTCAGTTCCTGTACAATTTTCTGGTGAATGTACTGTAGATGTTGTTTCATCATTTACTGTCCCTAGAATATGAACTGTTTCAGGTACTGAAATAACTGCTGCAGAAGTTGATGCTGATGTGGTTTTTGGTACACTTTCCGTTGTAGATATTTCAGTTCCTGTACAATTTTCTGGTGAATGTACAGTAGAGGTTGTTTCATCATTTACTGCCCCTAGAATATGAACTGGTTCAGGTACTGAGGTAACTGCTGCAAAAGTTGATGCTGATGTGGTTATTGGTTCAGTTTCCATTATAGATAATTCAGTTCCTGTACAATTTTCTGGTGAATGTACACTGGAGGATGTTTCATCATTTACTGCCCCTAGAATATGAACTGGTTCAGGTACTGAGAAAACTGCTGCAGAAGTTGATGCTGATGTGGTTTTTGGTACACTTTCCATTGTAGATATTTCAGTTCCTGTACAATTTTCTGGTGAATGTACAGTAGAGGTTGTTTCATCATTTACTGCCCCTAGAATATGAACAGGTTCAGGTACTGAGGTAACTGCTGCAAAAGTTGATTCTGATGTGGTGATTGGTTCAGTTTCCATTGTAGATAATTTAGTTCCTGTACAATTTTCAGGTGAATGTACTGTAGATGTTGTTTCATCATTTTCTGCCTGTAGAATATGAACTGGTTCAGGTACTGAGGTAACTGCTGCAGAAATTGATGCTGATGTGGATCTTGGTTCAGTTTCCGTTGTAGATAATTCAGTTCTTGTACAATTTTCTGGTGAATGTACAGTAGAGGTTGTTTCATCATTTACTGCTCCTAGAATATGAACTGGTTCAGGTACTGAGGTAACTGCTTCAGAAACTGACACTGATGTGGTTATTGGTTCAGTTTCCATTGTAGATATCTCACTACCTGTGCAACTTTCTGTTAAACGTACTGTAGATGTTGTTTCATCATTTACTGCCCCTAGAATATGAACTGGTTCAGGTACTGAGGTAACTGCTGCAGAAATTGATGCTGATGTGGTTTTTGGTACACTTTCCGTTGTAGTTATTTCAGTTCCTGTACAATTTTCTGGTGAATGTACAGTAGAGGTTGTTTCATCATTTACTGCCCCTAGAATATGAACTGGTTCAGGCATTGAGGTAACTGCTGCAGAAGTTGATGCTGATGTGGTTATTGGTTCAGTTTCCATTGTAGATAATTCAGTTCCTGTACAATTTTCTGGTGAATGTACTGTAGATGTTGTTTCATCATTTACTGCCCCTAGAATATGAAGTGGTTCAGGTACTGAGGTAACTGCTGCAAAAGTTGATGCTGATGTGGTTATTGGTTCAGTTTCCGTTGTAGATAATTCAGTTCCTGTACAATTTTCTGGTGAATGTACACTGGAGGATGTTTCATCATTTACTGCCCCTAGAATATGAACTGGTTCAGGTACTGAGAAAACTGCTGCAGAAGTTGATGCTGATGTGGATTTTGGTACACTTTCCGTTGTAGATATTTCAGTTCCTGTACAATTTTCTGGTGAATGTACAGTAGAGGTTGTTTCATCATTTACTGCCCCTAGAATATGAACTGGTTCAGGTACTGAGGTAACTGCTGCAAAAGTTGATGCTGATGTGGTTATTGGTTCAGTTTCCATTGTAGATAATTCAGTTCCTGTACAATTTTCTGGTGAATGTACACTGGAGGATGTTTCATCATTTACTGCCCCTAGAATATGAACTGGTTCAGGTACTGAGAAAACTGCTGCAGAAGTTGACGCTGATGTGGTTTTTGGTACACTTTCCGTTGTAGATATTTCAGTTCCTGTACAATTCTCTGGTGAATGTACAGTAGAGGTTGTTTCATCATTTACTGCCCCTAGAATATGAACTGGTTCAGGTACTGAGGTAACTGCTGCAAAAGTTGATGCTGATGTGGTTATTGGTTCAGTTTCCATTGTAGATAATTCAGTTCCTGTACAATTTTCTGGTGAATGTACTGTAGATGTTGTTTCATCATTTACTGCCCCTAGAATATGAACTGGTTCAGGTACTGAGGTAACTGCTGCAAAAGTTGATGCTGATGTGGTTATTGGTTCAGTTTCCGTTGTAGTTATTTCAGTTCCTGTACAATTTTCTGGTGAATGTACAGTAGAGGTTGTTTCATCATTTACTGCCCCTAGAATATGAACAGGTTCAGGTACTGAGGTAACTGCTGCAAAAGTTGATTCTGATGTGGTGATTGGTTCAGTTTCCATTGTAGATAATTCAGTTCCTGTACAATTTTCAGGTGAATGTACTGTAGATGTTGTTTCATCATTTTCTGCCTGTAGAATATGAACTGGTTCAGGTACTGAGGTAACTGCTGCAGAAATTGATGCTGATGTGGATCTTGGTTCAGTTTCCGTTGTAGATAATTCAGTTCCTGTACAATTTTCTGGTGAATGTACAGTAGAGGTTGTTTCATCATTTACTGCTCCTAGAATATGAACTGGTTCAGGTACTGAGGTAATTGCTTCAGAAACTGACACTGATGTGGTTATTGGTACACTTTCCGTTGTAGTTATTTCAGTTCCTGTACAATTTTCTGGTGAATGTACAGTAGAGGTTGTTTCATCATTTACTGCCCCTAGAATATGAACTGGTTCAGGTATTGAGGTAACTGCTGCAGAAGTTGATGCTGATGTGGTTATTGGTTCAGTTTCCATTGTAGATAATTCAGTTCCTGTACAATTTTCTGGTGAATGTACTGTAGATGTTGTTTCATCATTTACTGCCCCTAGAATATGAACTGGTTCAGGTACTGAGGTAACTGCTGCAAAAGTTGATGCTGATGTGGTTATTGGTTCAGTTTCCATTGTAGATAATTCAGTTCCTGTACAATTTTCTGGTGAATGTACACTGGAGGATGTTTCATCATTTACTGCCCCTAGAATATGAACTGGTTCAGGTACTGAGAAAACTGCTGCAGAAGTTGATGCTGATGTGGATTTTGGTACACTTTCCGTTGTAGATATTTCAGTTCCTGTACAATTTTCTGGTGAATGTACAGTAGAGGTTGTTTCATCATTTACTGCCCCTAGAATATGAACTGGTTCAGGTACTGAGGTAACTGCTGCAAAAGTTGATGCTGATGTGGTTATTGGTTCAGTTTCCATTGTAGATAATTCAGTTCCTGTACAATTTTCTGGTGAATGTACTGTAGATGTTGTTTCATCATTTTCTGCCTCTAGAATATGAACTGGTTCAGGTACTGAGGTAACTGCTTCAGAAACTGACACTGATGTGGTTATTGGTTGAGTTTCCATTGTATATATCTCACTACCTGTGCAACTTTCTGTTAAAAGTACTGTAGATGTTGTTTCATCATTTACTGCCCCTAGAATATGAACTGGTTCAGGTACTGAGGTAACTGCTGCAGAAATTGATGCTGATGTGGTTTTTGGTACACTTTCCGTTGTAGTTATTTCAGTTCCTGTACAATTTTCTGATGAATGTACAGTAGAGGTTGTTTCATCATTTACTGCCCCTAGAATATGAACTGGTTCAGGTATTGAGGTAACTGCTGCAAAAGTTGATGCTGATGTGGTTATTGGTTCAGTTTCCATTGTAGATAATTCAGTTCCTGTACAATTTTCTGGTGAATGTACTGTAGCTGTTGTTTCATCATTTACTGCCCCTAGAATATGAACTGGTTCAGTTACTGAGATAACTGCTGCAGAAGTTGATGCTGATGTGGTTTTTGGTACACTTTCCGTTGTAGATATTTCAGTTCCTGTACAATTTTCTGGTGAATGTACAGTAGAGGTTGTTTCATCATTTACTGCCCCTAGAATATGAACTGGTTCAGGTACTGAGGTAAGTGCTGCAAAAGTTGATGCTGATGTGGTTATTGGTTCAGTTTCCATTGTAGATAATTCAGTTCCTGTACAGTTTTCTGGTGAATGTACACTGGAGGATGTTTCATCATTTACTGCCCCTAAAATATGAACTGGTTCAGGTACTGAGAAAACTGCTGCAGAAGTTGATGCTGATGTGGTTTTTGGTACACTTTCCGTTGTAGATATTTCAGTTCCTGTACAATTTTCTGGTGAATGTACAGTAGAGGTTGTTTCATCATTTACTGCCCCTAGAATATGAACTGGTTCAGGTACTGAGGAAACTGCTGCAAAAGTTGATGCTGATGTGGTTATTGGTTCAGTTTCCATTGTAGATAATTCAGTTCCTGTACAATTTTCTGGTGAATGTACTGTAGATGTTGTTTCATCATTTTCTGCCTCTAGAATATGAACTGGTTCAGGTACTGAGGTAACTGCTGCAGAAATTGATGCTGATGTGGATCTTGGTTCAGTTTCCGTTGTAGATAATTCAGTTCCTGTACAATTTTCTGGTGAATGGGCAGTAGAGGTTGTTTCATCATTTACTGCCCCTAGAATATGAACTGGTTCAGGTACTGAGGTAACTGCTACAGAAATTGTTGCTGATGTGGTTTTTGGTACACTTTCCGTTGTAGATATTTCAGTTCCTGTACAATTTTCTGGTGAATGTACGGTGGAAGTTGTTTCATCATTTACTGCCCCTAGAATATGAACTGGTTCAGGTACTGAGGTAATTGCTGCAAAAGTTGATGCTGATGTGGTTTTTGGTTCACTTTCCATTGAAGATATTTCAGTTCCTGTACAATTTTCTGGTGAATGTACAGTGGAGGTTGTTTCATCATTTACTGCCCCTAGAATATGAACTGGGTCGGGTTCTGAGGTAATTGCTGCAAAACTTGACGCTGATGTGGTTATTGGTTCAGTTTCCATTGTAGATATCTCACTACCTGTGCAACTTTCTGTTAAAAGTACTGTAGATGTTGTTTCATCATTTACTGCCCCTAGAATATGAACTGGTTCAGGTACTGAGGTAACTGCTGCAAAAGTTGATGCTGATGTGGTTATTGGTTCAGTTTCCATTGTAGATAATTCAGTTCCTGTACAATTTTCTGGTGAATGTAAAGTAGATGTTGTTTCATCATTTACTGCCCCTAGAATATGAACTGGTTCAGGTACTGAGATAACTGCTGCAGAAATTGTTGCTGATGTGGTTTTTGGTACACTTTCCGTTGTAGATATTTCAGTTCCTGTACAATTTTCTGGTGAATGTACTGTAGATGTTGTTTCATCATTTACTGCTCCTAGAATATGAACTGGTTCAGGTACTGAGATAACTGCTGCAAAAGTTGATGCTGATGTGGTTATTGGTTCAGTTTCCATTGTAGACAATTCAGTTCCTGTACAATTTTCTGGTGAATGTACTGTAGATGTTGTTTCATCATTTACTGTCCCTAGAATATGAACTGTTTCCGGTACTGAAATAACTGCTGCAGAAGTTGATGCTGATGTGGTTTTTGGTACACTTTCCGTTGTAGATATTTCAGTTCCTGTACAATTTTCTGGTGAATGTACAGTAGAGGTTGTTTCATCATTTACTGCCCCTAGAATATGAACTGGTTCAGGTACTGAGGTAACTGCTGCAAAAGTTGATGCTGATGTGGTTATTGGTTCAGTTTCCATTGTAGATAATTCAGTTCTTGTACAATTTTCTGGTGAATGTACACTGGAGGTTGTTTCATCATTTACTGCCTCTAGAATATGAACTGGTTCAGGTACTGAGATAACTGCTGCAGAAATTGATGCTGATGTGGATCTTGGTTCAGTTTCCGTTGTAGATAATTCAGTTCCAGTACAATTTTCTGGTGAATGGGCAGTAGAGGTTGTTTCATCATTTACTGCCCCTAGAATATGAACTGGTTCAGGTACTGAGGTAACTGCTGCAGAAATTGTTGCTGATGTGGTTTTTGGTACACTTTCCGTTGTAGATATTTCAGTTCCTGTACAATTTTCTGGTGAATGTACTGTAGATGTTGTTTCATCATTTACTGCTCCTAGAATATGAACTGGTTCAGGTACTGAGATAACTGCTGCAAAAGTTGATGCTGATGTGGTTATTGGTTCAGTTTCCATTGTAGACAATTCAGTTCCTGTACAATTTTCTGGTGAATGTACTGTAGATGTTGTTTCATCATTTACTGTCCCTAGAATATGAACTGTTTCCGGTACTGAAATAACTGCTGCAGAAGTTGATGTTGATGTGGTTTTTGGTACACTTTCCGTTGTAGATATTTCAGTTCCTGTACAATTTTCTGGTGAATGTACAGTAGAGTTTGTTTCATCATTTACTGCCCCTAGAATATGAACTGGTTCAGGTACCGAGGCAACTGCTGCAAAAGTTGATGCTGATGTGGTTATTGGTTCAGTTTCCATTGTAGATAATTCAGTTCCTGTACAATTTTCTGGTGAATGTACTGTAGATGTTGTTTCATCATTTACTGTCCCTAGAATATGAACTGTTTCAGGTACTGAGATAACTGCTGCAGAAGTTGATGCTGATGTGGTTTTTGGTACACTTTCCATTGTAGATATTTCAGTTCCTGTGCAATTTTCTGGTGAATGTACAGTAGAGGTTGTTTCATCATTTACTGCCCCTTGAATATGAACTGGTTCAGGTACTGAGGTAACTGCTGCAAAAGTTGACGCTGATGTGGTTATTGGTTCAGTTTCCATTGTAGATAATTCAGTTCCTGTACAATTTTCTGGTGAATGTACACTGGAGGCTGTTTCATCATTTACTGCCCCTAGAATATGAAATGGTTCAGGTACTGAGATAACTGCTGCAGAAGTTGATGCTGATGTGGTTTTTGGTACACTTTCCGTTGTAGATATTTCAGTTCCTGTACAATTTTCTGGTGAATGTACAGTAGAGTTTGTTTCATCATTTACTGCCCCTAGAATATGAACTGGTTCAGGTACCGAGGTAACTGCTGCAAAAGTTGATGCTGATGTGGTTATTGGTTCAGTTTCCCTTGTAGAAAATTCGGTTCCTGTACAATTTTCTGGTGAATGTACTGTAGATGTTGTTTCATCATTTACTGTCCCTAGAATATGATCTGTTTCAGGTACTGAGATAACTGTTGCAGAAGTTGATGCTGATGTGGTTTTTGGTACACTTTCCGTTGTAGATATTTCAGTTCCTGTACAATTTTCTGGTGAATGTACAGTAGAGGTTGTTTCATCATTTACTGCCCCTAGAATATGAACTGGTTCAGGTACTGAGGTAACTGCTGCAAAAGTTGACGCTGATGTGGTTATTGGTTCAGTTTCCATTGTAGATAATTCAGTTCCTGTACAATTTTCTGGTGAATGTACTGTAGATGTTGTTTCATCATTTACTGTCCCTAGAATATGAACTGTTTCAGGTACTGAGATAACTGCTGCAGAAATTGTTGCTGATGTGGTTTTTGGTACACTTTCCGTTGTAGACATTTCAGTTCCTGTACAATTTTCGGGTGAATGTACGGTGGAAGTTGTTTCATCATTTACTGCCCCTAGAATATGAACTGGTTCAGGTACTGAGGTAATTGCTGCAAACGTTGATGCTGATGTGGTTTTTGGTTCACTTTCCATTGAAGATATTTCAGTTCCTGTACAATTTTCTGGTGAATGTACAGTGGAGATTGTTTCATCATTTACTGCCCCTAGAATATGAACTGGTTCGGGTTCTGAGGTAATTGCTGCAAAAGGTGACGCTGATGTGGTTATTGGTTCAGTTTCCATTGTAGATAATTCAGTTCCTGTACAATTTTCTGGTGAATGTACTGTAGATGTTGTTTCATCATTTACTATCCCTAGAATATGAACTGGTTCAGGTACTGAGATAACTGCTGCAGAAATTGTTGCTGATGTGGTTTTTGGTACACTTTCCGTTGTAGACATTTCAGTTCCTGTACAATTTTCTGGTGAATGTACGGTGGAAGTTGTTTCATCATTTACTGCCCCTAGAATATGAACTGGTTCAGGTACTGAGGTAATTGCTGCAAACGTTGATGCTGATGTGGTTTTTGGTTCACTTTCCATTGAAGATATTTCAGTTCCTGTACAATTTTCTGGTGAATGTACAGTGGAGATTGTTTCATCATTTACTGCCCCTAGAATATTAACTGGTTCGGGTTCTGAGGTAATTGCTGAAAAAGTTGACGCTGATGTGGTTATTGGTTCAGTTTCCATTGTAGATATCTCACTACCTGTGCAACTTTCTGTTAAATGTACTGAAGATGTTGTTTCATCATTTACTGCCCCTAGAATATGAACTGGTTCAGGTACTGAGGTAACTGCTGCAAAAGTTGATGCTGATGTGGTTATTGGTTCAGTTTCCATTGTAGATAATTCAGTTCCTGTACAATTTTCTGGTGAATGTACTGTAGATGTTGTTTCATAATTTACTGTCCCTAGAATATGAACTGTTTCAGGTACTGAGATAACTGCTGCAGAGGTTGATGCTGATGTGGTTTTTGGTACACTTTCCATTGTAGATATTTCAGTTCCTGTACAATTTTCTGGTGAATGTACAGTAGAGGTTGTTTCATCATTTACTGCCTTTAGAATATGAACTGGTTTAGGTACTGAGGTAACTGCTGCAAAAGTTGATGCTGATGTGGTTATTGGTTCAGTTTCCATTGTAGATAATTCAGTTCCTGTACAATTTTCTGGTGAATGTACAGTAGAGGTTGTTTCATCATTTACTGCCCCTAAAATATGAACTGGTTCAGGTACTGAGGTAACTGCTTCAGAAACTGACGCTGATGTGGTTCTTGGTTCAGTTTCCATTGTAGATAATTCAGTTCCTGTACAATTTTCTGGTGAATGTACTGTAGATGTTGTTTCATCATTTACTATCCCTAGAATATGAACTGGTTCAGGTACTGAGATAACTGTTGCAGAAATTGTTTCTGATGTGGTTTTTGGTACACTTTCCATTGTAGATATTTCAGTTCCTGTACAATTTTCTGGTGAATGTACGGTGGAAGTTGTTTCATCATTTACTCCCCCAAGAATATGAACTGGTTCAGGTACTGAGGTAATTACTGCAAAAGTTGATGCTGATGTGGTTTTTGGTTCACTTTCCATTGAAGATATTTCAGTTCCTGTACAATTTTCTGGTGAATGTACAGTGGAGGTTGTTTCATCATTTACTGAGCCTAGAATATGAACTGGTTCGGGTTCTGAGGTAATTGCTGCAAAAGTTGACGCTGATGTGGCTATTGGTTCAATTTCCATTGTAGATATCTCACTACCTGTGCAACTTTCTGTTAAATGTACTGTAGATGTTGTTTCATCATTTACTGCCCCTAGAATATGAACTGGTTCAGGTACTGAGGTAACTGCTGCAGAAATTGATGCTGATGTGGTTTTTGGTTCAGTTTCCATTGTAGATATTTCAGTTCCTGTACAATTTTCTGTTGAATGTACAGTAGAGGTTGTTTCATCATTTACTACCTCTAGAATATGAACTGGTTCAGGTACTGAGGTTACTACTGCAGAAATTGATGCTGATGTGGATCTTGGTTCAGTTTCCTTTGTAGATAATTCAGTTCCTGCACAATTTTCTGGTGAATGTACAGTAGAGGTTGTTTCATTATTTACTGCCCCTAGAATATGAACTGGTTCAGGTACTGAGGTAATTGCTTCAGAAACTGACACTGATGTGGTTCTTGGTTCAGTTTCCATTGTAGATAATTCAGTTCCTGTACAATTTTCAGGTGAATGCACTGTAGATGTTGCTTCATCATTTACTGTCCCTAGAATATGAACTGTTTCAGGTACTGAGATAACTGCTGCAGAAGTTGATGCTGATGTGGTTTTTGGTACACTTTCCTTTGTAGATAATTCAGTTCTTGTACAATTTTCTGGTGAATGTACAGTAGAGGTTGTTTCATTATTTACTGCCCCTAGAATATGAACTGGTTCAGGTACTGAGGTAATTGCTTCAGAAACTGACACTGATGTGGTTCTTGGTTCAGTTTCCATTGTAGATAATTCAGTTCCTGTACAATTTTCAGGTGAATGCACTGTAGATGTTGTTTCATCATTTACTGTCCCTAGAATATGAACTGTTTCAGGTACTGAGATAACTGCTGCAGAAGTTGATGCCGATGTGGTTTTTGGTACACTTTCCGTTGTAGATATTTCAGTTCCTGTACAATTTTCAGGTGAATGTACTGTAGATGTTGTTTCATCATTTACTCCCCCAAGAATATGAACTGGTTCAGGTACTGAGGTAAGTGTTTCAGACATTGATGCTGATGTGGTTTTTGGTTCACTTTCTATAGTAGATATGTCAGTTCCTGTACAATTTTCTGATGAATGAACTGTTGAGCTTGTATCATCGTTTGGTGTATCTAGAATAATAGCTGGTTCAGTTAGTGGGGTTGTTTTTGCAGAATTTGATAGGACTGTGGTTCTTGGTCCACTTTCCACTGTAGATATCTCACTGTCTGTGCAACTTTCTATTGAATGTACTGTAGATGTTGTTTCATCATTTACTGCCCTTAGAATATGAACTGGTTCAGGTACTGAGGTAACTGCTGCAAAAGTTGATGCTGATGTGGGTTTTGGTTCACTTTCCATTGAAGATATTTCAGTTCCTGTACAATTTTCTGCTGAATGTACAGTGGAGGTTGTTTCATCATTTACTGCCTCTTGAATATGAAGTGGTTCAGGTACTGAGGTAACTGCTGTAGAAATTGATGCAGATGTGGCTTTTGCTTCACTTTCCATTGTAGATAATTCAGTTCCTGTACAATTTTCTGGTGAATGTACGGTGGAGGTTGTTTCATCATTTACTACCCCTAGAAAATGACCTGGTTCAGGTACTAAGGTAACTGCTGCAGAAATTGATGCTGATGTGGTTTTTGGTTCACTTTCTATAGTAGATATGTCAGTTCCTGTACAATTCTCTGGTGGATGAACTGCTGTGGTTGTATCATAGTTTGGTGTATGTAGAATAATAGCTGGTTCAGTTAGTGGGGTTGTTTTTGCAGAATTTGGTAGGAATGTGGTTCTTGGTCCACTTTCCACTGTAGATATCTCACTACCTGTGCAACTTTCTATTGAATGTACTGTAGATGTTGTTTCATCATTTATTGCCCCTAGAATTTGAACTGGTTCAGGTACTGATTCAGTTTCTGTTGTAGATATCTCACTACCTGTGCAATTTTCAGGTAAATGTACTGTAGATGTTGTTTCATCATTTACTGTCGCTAGAATATGACCCGCTTCAGGTACTGGGGTAACTGCTGTAGAAATTGATGCAGATGTGGTTTTTGCTTCACTTTCCATTGTAGATAATTCAGTTCCTGTACAATTTTCTGGTGAATGTACTGTAGATGTTTCATCATTTACTGTCCCTAGAATATGAACTGGTTCAGGTACTGAGATAACTGCTGCAGAAATTGATGCTGATGTGGTTTTTAGTACACTTTCTGTTGTAGATATTTCAGTTCCTGTACAATTTTCTGGTGAATGTACAGTAGAGGTTGTTTCATCATTTACTGCCCCTAGAATATGAACTGGTTCAGGTACTGAGGTAACTGCTGCAGAAATTGATGCTGATGTGGTTATTGGTTCAGTTTCCATTGTAGATATCTCACTACCTGTGCAACGTTCTGTTGAATGTACTGTAGATATTGTTTCATCATTTACTGCCCCTAGAATATGAACTGGTTCAGGTACTGAGGTAACTGCTGCAGAAATTGATGCTGATGTGGTTATTGGTTCAGTTTCCATTGTAGATATTTCAGTTCCTGTACAATTTCCTGTTGAATGAACTGTAGAGGTTGTTGCATTATTTGCTGCTGCAAGAATAAGAGCTGGTTCAGGCAGTGGAGTTGTTCCTGCAGCAGTTGATGCCAACGTGGGTCTCGTTTCATATTCAGTAGTAGATAATTCAGTTCCTGTGCAGTTTTCTGAAGAATAAACTGTAGAGGTTGTTGCATCTTTTGCTGGCCCTACAATAAGAGCTGGTTCAGGTAGTGGGTTTATTTCTGCAGAATTTGATGGGGATGTTGTTCTTGTTTCAGTATCAGTTGTAGATAATACGGTACTTGTGCAGCTATATGTTGAATGTACTATATGGGTTGTTTCATCATTTGCTGCATTAAGAGTAATATTTGTTTCAGGTAGTGAGCTTGATTTTGCAGCAGTTGATGCCAATTTGGGTCTTGTTTCATATGTAGTAGTAGATGAATCAGTACCTGTGCAGCTATCTGTTGAATGCACTGTAGGGGCATCATTTGCTGCCCCTAGAATAAGTGCTGGTTTAGTTACTGGGGTTATTACTGCAGAATTTGATGGGGATGTTGTTCTTATGTCAGCTTTAGTTGTAAATAATTCGTTACCTGAGATTTCTGAATGTACTATAGAGGTTCTTTCATCATTTACTGTCCCTAGAATAAGATCTGGTTCAGGTAGTGGGGTTGCAGAATTTGATGATGTGGTTCTTGATTCAATTTCCATTGTAGATATCTCAGAACTTGTAGATGCTGTTGCAGTAGGTGTTTTTCTATCTACAGTAGACTTTTTTGCAGTGGTGCTTGTCTGAGACACGAAAGGAGATGTAGCAGTGGCACCACTGCTATGTGAAATAGCCAATGTAGTTTTTGCCTTTAAAGCATTTGCTGCTTGTGTACATTTCACTGCTCCAAATGAAGATGTAATTGGTCGTAGTAGAGTTGTTTGCACAGAGATGGCCCGCTTTTGAAGAAGTTTTCTATTCCGATAAAACCTCCAAAAATCTGTTTTCCTGTTGGATCGAGGTTTAGTGTGATACTGAGTACAAAACAATTTTGCTGTGTACAGTTCATTTCTGACATCAGTGTACTGCAGCACAAGTTCAGCAAGGTCCTGTCAGTAAGTAAAAATGAATTCAGCTTACTATCAGTCAGGATTAGCATCAGAAACAACAATAAAAATACTAATCATTTGTATTCATCTTAACAATCATTCTGATGTTGAACATCTTTTATGAGTTCATGATTCAGGGGTAGACTTTCATAGGTTATCTTCTTTAGTTCTATAATGAAGATTAGTCAGTTTCATTTGTTTAGCTTTATGTAGTAAAATAAATAAAGGATGAAGTCAGATTTAATTGACAGTTCATTTGATATAGATAGGTGATTAACACATCTTCGTTGTTTGGTGGTGTTTACCTTAAAAATACGTCTTATTGCTAATTTATGTTTAAGGTGTACATGGGTGTAATAATATTACCAGCTGTGCAGATGGGAACTGCACTAGGGTTATTTAGTCTATTTTCTTTTTTTAGGCAAAAATTACTAAATAAACAAAATAAAAATTTTTGAAAGAATGTTTTGTATCTTTTCATGGCATCCCTAATCGACCTAGTTAAGCAATGTTAACTATACGTATACTTGTCTGATGTTAGCTAAACCTTTCATAAATCTCGTAATATAATATAATCAGATTAGAAATCACTGAAATCCATGATAATAGAATATTGTTTGGAAACCACTAAATCAATACTGCATAATCCTAACCTGTATTATTTGATTTGTTTTGGTTTACACTACTCTAATTACTATACTTGCTGTAATTATTGATGTTTCTGTTAATGATTTTGATTATTTAGTTGCAAAATTTCGATTATTTAGCTGCAAATGGAGCATTTCAGATTGTTAAGCATTATGTTTAATATATGTAAATATAAAAACATGACTTTGCTAATATAGTGAAATAGTTATTTTTCTAATGAAACTTACTTAAGTCTATTAAACAGGTTTTCCATTTGGAAAATTGTCATAAGTGTGTATATTGTTACCTCCATTCTGGGGGCATTCACTGTAATAACCAGGAAATCTTTTGTCCTTTCTTGTGTTAAACCATGTTCTAGAGATGTATCCCTCTCTCCCAGTGAAGGTGTATCAGGTGCTGGAAAATGAAATGAGTATAATATCTAAACATCTCAGGTTTCCATGTACTTCCAAGCCAAAGGATTATGTTATAGTACATTATTAACAGATTCACCCCTTGAAAAATACACAGTGAATGTGTGACCAAAATCCAAACAATGAAGACCTCTGTAATCAAATTAGGCTGAGAGAGATCTGGGCAAGATTTACTGAACTGGAGCATTATTGGAGCACAATCCGCTTCCGGAAGAATTTAGGAAAAACCAGGACCCATCCTAGAGCTGTGCGGCCAAACTTCTGTCATTTCACTCTGTTCTTTGACATGATGGGTTTTTTGACTGACAGTTAGTTGAACCTATTTTGCAAATAATAATGTGCAAAAAACTGAAGAGGTCTGAATACTTTTCAAAACCCACAATTTATACCCAGTGCTAATACTGTATGTGAAGACTCGTCCGAACCGGCAACTCATTCATGTGGATGCCTCCTGTTTTGCCGAAGTTAACCTGCTCCTTAACAGCAGCAAAACAAAGGAGCTCATGAGTGTCTGTCAATACAAAGAATTTCACTTTGGATATAATGATAACTGACAGCAGAGGTGTCTGTAAATCTGTCTGTATAGTATTTAGTCAAAGTCAGTGTTCACTGGGCAGATAGTTTCTTGTGTTGCTGTGTTGTAGTGGACAATTTGTAATGTTTTTTGTTTCAGTTGTTTTTTTTTTATTTCTAATTTTTTTATTTATTGCTTCTGCAATGTCTGTTCATTTTCATCAACAATATAAGAAAAATATATCCAAGTCTCACTCTTTGAACCAGCGTTTAGTATTATTCTAAACAATGAGTATATGACTTTTTTCTTACTTTATTGTAAAAAAAAATACATAAATACTAGAGACGAGCCGGATACTCGGCTGAAACGAGTATCCGGTACGGATAAAGCACTTCTGCCGAGTACGAGTATTATACGAGTAATACGAGTCAATATCTGTGCTCGGATTGAATGAAAATCATCATTGGGTAGCTGATTGTGTCAGCGTTCTGTGACAGTCTCAGAACGCTAGTCACAGCGCCCCTCCCCTACAGTGATAGGCTAGTCCCAGCGCCCCTCCCCTACAGTGATAGGCTAGTCCCAGCGCCCCTCCCCTACAGTGATAGGCTAGTCACAGCGCCCCTCCCCTACTGTGATAGGCTAGTCACAGCGCCCCTCCCCTACAGTGATAGACTAGTCACAGTGCCCCTCCCCTACACACATACAGATGTATTGTGTTGCTGTGTCTTGCTCTGCTCACTCACAGTCACACACAGAACAGCTCTCTGTCTCTCCCTCAGTCACTCGGGTTCGCGGGTCTTTTCCGTTAACGTTTAGGGTTTCTTCAGCTTTTTACTTCGGGTTGTAACGTTAATAATACGTACTTACTAACCAGTAGAGTTCTGGTAAACGTGGGTTCGTTCAGATGTGGTGCTTGCTTGGTAGAATGCGACTCGCATTGCGTCTCTGCCTGTCAGAGATTTTTTTCTTTTTTAAACCTTCAACTGTCTCTAACCAGTAACGAGACACTGAGTGTCTGACACGTTTTTGCTGTATTTCATAAAAACATAAAGGTAGTAAGCTAGTGTTATAAATATTACAAATTAATTATTCATCTACACACACACTCACACGCACACACCTGGTGTGGAAATAAAAAAATAAAAAAGAACCAAAAAAATTAAAAAAATCACACTGATCGTTAAAAAAGAAAGTTATGTTGTTCATTACATTTTACTTCATAATTGCACTGCATTGTTTTGTTTTCATTGTTGCAAAACTTGTTCTGTAATATAGTTCGTTTGCTATCGTGATCAAAACCATTGATCTGAAGCTCAATCCTGATGCTGTCCTGTAAATATTTTTCTAATCAGCAATAAATATAACAATTTCTGATCAACCCATATCAATTGCATGCTTAAAATAACATATCGGTCAAAGCCCCGCCTATTTCAAGACAAGCCCCGCCTACTCCGAGTACAAATACAGATACAGATAATTCATATGGTTAACAGATACAGATACAGATAATGCTGTACTCGCTCATCCCTAATAAATACTGTTACTTATTATTTCTGTCATAGATGGTACATATGTTGATTCACACACAGTTGCAATACAGTCATATTAGTATTGGTCTATTGAAATGCAGCTTTTTGTTGTTTTTTTTTTTTTTAGCATTTTTTTAATTTTGCAGAAGTTCATTGTTTGTCATTGTATAATCATTGAAAATATATTTAAATTTTGATACTCAGTACAACTCGTAATCACTAGCACCGAAAAGCATTTAAAAAAGTCCATACATTACTACAAGAGAGCTCTAGACAGTCACCCACATCACCTATGTATGCACAGGCCCATTTATTTAGATTTAATATTTACTTATATGTTATAACCCACCTATGATTTGCACATTTTTCAGCTCAATAGCCGGCAGCTTCACAATGACATCTCTTATTCCACATGTAAGCTGAGGAAACTGTAGACGAGGTCCAGATGTGGCTGATGGACAGGATTCAGATGAAACATTGTCCTCTTTCAGGGTTTTGTTAAAGAAGCCCTCTCTCACAGTGTACTGTGTGCTTTGGCCAACCTAAAGAGAAGGCACTCAGTATTTAGTGTATAGTATATTCATGGCATGCATTACATTAAAATTCTTACTCTAAATGGTAAAAAACATAATATCTCACCCAGTCCTGCAGGTAGCAGCCTGTGAAGTATATTCTGATCAGTGATGTTGGCTGGAGTTCTACGTGACTGCAATCCTGCAGAAGCTGTTTGAGGGAAACCAGAAGCTTGTCATCTAAATGAAGAAACATGTAGAGTAAAGTGCAACTGGTTAACCACTAGACCTTTGCTTTTTTCAGTAAAGTGTCAGCCAGTTGCAGCTCTGTGATCACTGGAGAAATGATTATTGGTTTGTTTGAGCCATGCGCAGATGAAGCGGGGACAGTGTTAAAGCAAGCAGGGATGAGCTGTAGATGGTGTTTCTGCACTGTGGGTATGGAGTGGGGATGTTGTAATAGACCAGATAGATAGACCTGATAGACCAGATAGATAGACCAGACAAACAGACCAGATAGACCAGATAGATTAGATAGAAAGATAGATAGACAGACAGACAGACAGACAGACAGACCGACCGACCAGTCCTCTGGGTCCATTGCTGAACTTAAAATCAATAATCTGTTTTTACAATTTCCTGTATTTTTTTTTTGCTGAATGTTATCCAGCTACCTTTGTATGAATTCTTGCAATTTTGTGGGAATAATGCTTTCCAGACAGATAAAATGGACAAGTGTTGCAGTCAGTCATGCTGTTGATGTACTCGCCATTTGTGTCAAGAAGTTTCTTCGTTTCTGTGCCATGCAAGCATAGTGTCTTAGTATCATCACTGCTTTGAATGTACATTCTTAACAGTTCTTTTGGTTAGTGGTTTTTGGAATAAGCCAGGGTAGCGAATGCATAAATTAATTTCCATCCATCCATTGTCTGTAACATTTATCCTATACAGGGTTATGGGGAACCTGAAGCCTATTACATGGGACTCTTGGCACAAGGCAGGAGTATGCAAAGGAAACCCCCAAAGCATAGGAAGAACATGCAAAGTCCATGCAAATAAGCATAAGGCAGGAATCGAACCCCAACCCAGGTCCACAAACAGTTCCTTTGCGATCTGAACCATTGTCCTGGGAGAAAGATCTGGCTCATGCAGCAAGATCTGCTGTTCTTTAGCATAAAAATGTTTTAGCATCCATCTTGGCACTGTATAGCACTGGGTTAAATTTTGGATAGTGTTGGACAGAGTGGATCAGGTTTGGCCAGGACTGATGTGGGAACAATTTTAGGATCCTATGGGAACAATGTATGTTCGGTGTTGTAGACTCGCAGGTACAATATGGGAATGCCATTGGGGTCCTGTGGGAATGAGGTATGTAGACATTTGGGCCTTTTGTACACAGTGTGGGGAAGGTATTTGAATTCTGAAGGGACAAGACAGATAATGTTGAGGCCCTGTTTGCATAAGGACAGGATGGTATTGTGGCAGTGGAAAAATTAAGTGGAGGTGATTATAACGAAGGGAGGCACGGTGGCTTAGTGGTTAGCACGTTCGCCTCACACCTCCAGGGTTGGGGGTTCGATTCCCACCTCCTCCTTGTGTGTGTGGAGTTTGCATGTTCTCCCCGTGCCTCGGGGATTTCCTCCGGGTACTCCGGTTTCCTCCCCGGTCCAAAGACATGCATGGTAGGTTGATTGGCATCTCTGGAAAATTGTCCGTAGTGTGTGATTGTGTGAGTGAATGAGAGTGTGTGTGTGCCCTGCAATGGGTTGGCACTCCGTCCAGGGTGTATCCTGCCTTGATGCCCGATGACGCCTGAGATAGGCACAGGCTCCCCGTGACCCGAGGTAGTTCAGATAAGCGGTAGAAAATGAGTGAGTGAGAAAGTCTTTCCTTATCTTTCGCATTTTTAAAAAAAAAAAAAAAACACACCTTTTGACACTTTTTCATTGTAACTTTGAACAAATGTTTTAAACTCATGGTATCTTAAGTATGTAACTTAGTGATCCAGCATTAATGTATTCAATGTTAGAGATTTAAGCACTTATGTACGTCGCTCTGGATAAGGGCGTCTGCCAAATGCTGTAAATGTAAATGTAAATGTAAAGTGATTATAAGGACCTTGCATACATCTCCACTTCATTTTGGGAGTTATATTTGCTGTAGGTTGCTAAAGGAGTTAAACTTATTTTTCCATTTATCCCTTAGAGTGCATTGATTATCAGTCTACTGTGTAAACTGTGTTAGTTTGTGATACTGAATAAATGTGTTTTAAAGTGTGTTGCTATGTATTAGTGTGTGTCAGAGTATGTTGTCCCAATTTGAGCTTTATCAAGCCACTTCTGTTCTTATCAAGGTCAGAATCCCTCTTAATCTGTCTCCCTGTCTTCAAGACATAATAATTCATGCACGCGCACACACATACACACACGCACGCACGCACGCACACACACACACACACACACACACACACACACACACACACACACACACACAAAGAAGCAACATTATCTACCAATAAAATAATTTAAAAGTTAAACATTAATTAGCCAACATGTCATGATATAGGTTTAATAATTTCTAAAATATATCTCATACATATTTTATACTGTATATATGAGATTATAATCTATATATATAATTTTATAATCTGAAAAATATTCAATTCACCCACGTATCATATTTTTCTTGACTATTTATGCATTTTCTGTGGGTTAAACGTAAATCTAATCTTACATCTAACTTAAAATTTATATAAACAAACAACTGAATAACTAAAAAAACAAATACCTAAATAAATTCATAAATAAGATTACATGATTTTACCTGCATATTTCAATACATACAGAACCTAAATAAGTTTCTTCTTTGCTCCACACACCTGACGCATTTTTAACTCTAACTGCCTGCTTCATGCCAGTGAAGTCATTTTTATTCCAATTTAAATTAATATTACTGCACAATATTACTGCACGTTTTATTTACAGAACACAATACAAACCACCTGACAATTTTAAAACACAATTTAAATTTAGACTTTATACTTAGGCACAATTAAAAAAGCAGGTCTTACCTATGAGAAGGTACAGATCAGTGTGTTGAGCTGGAGAAAATTGAACTATCAGACTTTCATTGTCACAGTCAAACAGTGATTTGTTCCTCTCTGTGTCTTTATGCCATCCTGTGGATGAAGATCAGGCAGCATTTTTCATTAGCAAGTACAATCCATTCATGCTTGATTGACGGCACACTAAATCATTTAATAATTAAATATTTTCCTTTTGCTGTATTTACCATCATTCGCGTGACGATATTCACACTAAATTAATTTAATTCCTCACCCTGTTCTCCATCCAGCTCTGCTGACCGCTGTAGATGTGGGTTTCCCTCAGATTTGTATGTTGAAGATAGTGAGATTGGACGTGGATGAGACAGCTTTAGGTGAATTAACATGATCAATAGAATTGTCCACCTCATCCTGTACTGCATTTGAAGATGTGCCCTGGTGTTCTGGACACTGCTCCTTCTTTCACAGGTCTAATGTCGCTCTTTATACAGAGTTGTGATGTATGTGATAAAGAGATCTGAGCAGCAAAGATATCAACATAAGATTTATCTACTAGAACCACAACAATGAGAAATAAGGCCTTGAGCTGCTGCAGTTAGAAACACAACTTTTGCTGTTAATAATGCAATGTACAGTAAATAATGTTCACTTTATCTGAGCTGAATGCACCATTTATGATGAGAAGCTCTGGAGCCACTGTAAGCCTGAGGAGAATAAAGCAGCTACTGAAGAGAAATGAGGACTTTTCATAGTTAACACTAAGTTCTATTCCTCATGAGTTGCAAAATAATTACCATTATAAGGTTTACAGTTAAATGGGTAATGTTTAGTTAATTGTATTAATTAAAATTGTAAAATTAATTTATTTCATAATGTATCTAAAATTTAATGCCACCAAGTTTAACTTGGTGATTGTTGTTTAAATTAAAATTTATAAGTAATAATTAATTATGTTTATAGTTAATTATATATTAATTAAATTCAATGACTTGATTGATTAAAATGTATTTATTTTACAGTTATTCATCTATTTGAGTTCTATTAGCTTATTAATCTATTCGTGCCCAAGTTATAAGACTTACAGTTCTTCAGGTCCTGTGAATGCATTGAGCCTTTAAATGTGCTGGAACTCGACTCAGGACATTAATGATGTTTATCATTTAAAAATACTTTAACATTCAACAATCACACACACAATGTGTCAAGGTAAGTCTGAGAGCTGTAAGGAACTGATAAGATTCTCAAACACACACACACAGCTTTATTTAATTATTTCACTTTCAATGCCACAATGAGTGCAGAAAAATATGATACCAAAACACACACACACACACACACACACACACACACACAGAAACTCACAGAAGTTGATATTTTATCTAATAAACTTTATTTCTGTCAGATGTTCATCACTGATACACTCTACTTCAGTCTACAGCATCAATAAAAGTTCAGTCATCGGTGTTCAGGTCGCTTTGTTTCCACTTTATTTATAGGAATTAGCTTTGTGTTTGGGCAGGAAGCTAAAGTTCTTTGGCACAGGACCCAGCAGCATCTCACTGAACAAAATAAACCAAATTAAACAAGTTAATTTATTAAAACAAAATAAATAAACAGACAAAAAACACTAGACAATGGAGCTGGGCGATAAATCGATTTACTCGAATGTGTAGTTTACGTCGACTTGTTTGAATGAAAATAGGTTTTGTCTTTAACATCCGCTGACGCTCCCCTCTGGGCTCCCGTAGTTTCGAACGGGCTCAGCCCTCCCTCCCCCCACGTGTTTGCCATAGAGATACACAAACAACATGGCAGCGAGCAGGGAAGAACTCGTTCCCAAGAAAGGCACCATGTCATCTGTCATACGGAATTTTTTTGGTTTTGCGGCGTCAGACGCAGAACACACACCACACTGCACAGTGTGTTTAAAGTCTGTTGCTAGCAAAGGTAGAAGTACGACTAATTTACTGCAGCACCTTAAACAGAGGCGTGCTGTCGAGTGGGAGAGATGTCGCGCCCTGCGAAATGAAAAAGACCACGGCAGCACAAACACACCGGCAAAAAACAACCTGTTGTTAAAGATGTTAAACTTGTGTTTAAAGAAAAAAGGGTCACATAATTTTGTGTTAGGTAACATTTTACGTTATGTTATATTTTCACGGTTTACAATGGCAGCCATTTTGTCATTTTGCCTTTTTGTTTCTGATCGCACTTTAACCCCAAGGGGTTATCAGAATCCCAGAATGGAAAATCAAAACAAAGTTAAAACTTGTTTTGGACAATTTCTTTGCAATCTGCAGATCGATTTTTCAGTAGGAGGGGAAAATCGATTTAAATCGTAAATCTGGGATTTTTATTTTTGGCCATATCGCCCAGCCCTAGTAGACAATGAAGAACTAAGCCCAATGAGAGGTGTGTGTGTGTGTGCGCGTGAGTGTGTGCGCGCATGTGTGAGAGTGTGTGTATGTGTGTATATGTGTGTGTATGTGTGTGCGCATATGTGTGTGTGTATGTGTGTGTGTATGTGTGTGTGCACGTGAGTGTGTGTGTGTGTCAGTGTGTGTGTGCGCGTGAGTGTGTGCGCGCATGTGTGAGTGTGTGTATGTGTGTATATGTGTGTGTATGTGTGTGCGCATATGTGTGTGTGTGTATGTGTGCACGCGCGTGAGTGTGTGTGTGTGAGCGTGCGTGTGAGTGTGAGTATGTGTGTGAGTGTGTGTGTGAGTGTGTGTGTGCGCGTGAGTGTGTGCGCGCATGTTTGCGCGCGCGTGAGTGTGTGTGTGAGCGCGCGTGTGAGTGTGAGCATGTGTGTGTGTGTCAGTGTGTGTGAGTGTGTGTGTGTCTGTGAGTGTGTGTGTGTGAGTGAGTGTATGTGTGTGTATGTGTGTGCGTGCGTGAGTGTGAGTGTGCGCGCGCGAGTGTATGTGTGTGTGCGCGCGAGTGTATGTGTGTGAGTGTGTGTATGAGAGTGTGTGCGCGCGTGAGTGTGTGGGTATGTGTGTGCGCATGAGTGTGTGTGTGTGCGCGCGAGTGTGTGTGTGTGTGCGCGTGAGTGTGTGTGCGTGTGAGTGTGTGTGTGTCCCTCACCTGATCCTGACCCAGTCATCCACATGCTGACTTGCCATAAGAGTCTCCAGATAATCACGACCCAGATAATATGGAGGACGTTCATTAATCTTTTGTGCACGCTCCAGGAGTCCCACTGGGATGTACCTGTACACACACACACACACACACACACACACACACACACACACACAATAACAACTACAATCTACTTTGACCTGATATTTACTCTAAACCCTAACCTCAAAGCCCTTATCCTTTCTCCAAACCCTAGTCACCTGCAGGTGAAGGAGAGCCACTCGAGCAGGAAGTTGCGTGTTTTCTCCACCCCCTGTGTGTCCGAGCCCCAGTGCTCCAAACCAAAGTGTGTGAAATCCTGAAGGATCTGGAGACGTTCTGAGGATGAGATGTCCCAGTGTCTCTGCTCCTTAATCTCAGTGAAGAGCCACGGTTTAATGAGGGCACCTCTGACACACACACACACAACCCCAGTGAAACATACTATTTAAAGGTGAAACCAAAAGGTGTCTACTGCACATACACACCTCGCTACCATGATTCCAGACACTCCTGTCTCTCTGGACCTCATAGCATCTTCATATGTCAGAATGTCACCATTACCTACAGAAACGGGGGGATGACAGAGAGAGGGGGGGAGGGGGAGACAGAGAGAGAGAGATACAAACAAAGTAAAAAAAATAAAAGTAAATAAATCATGAACAGAAAGTGTATTATATACAAGAACATGTTACCGAACAGTGGGACAGGAGCAGAGAGTTTAGAGCAGGTGTCGATGTAACTCCAGTCAGCCAGTTTAGTGTAACGCTGTTCTCTGGATCGACCGTGTAACTG